>NC_048409.1:625257-653223 GCF_013103735.1 Etheostoma cragini | reverse complement strand
CACGCTGCCCTCTCCCTCCCTCCCTGTCAGCCCCACTCTCTCACTCCCTTTCATTCCCCATTAATCCATGATGGTGCCAACATTAGCAGATGACTTGTTAACTAAACTTCACATTTTGGCCGCGAGGGACATGGGTGAAGCAGCGGTGTTGGAATTAATACGAGATTTAAGAGAATGTGGAATTTGAGTCCTTATCTGATGAAACCTCAGCTAATATGAAGGAGGATCGCTGTCTGCGAGAAAGTGGATGACACTTTTTTTAAGGTTAAATAATGCTGAAGCGATGCTCTAAATAGCAGTAGGAATTTTCCTCAAACATTTTTGATGCATTAAAGTGCTCCATCCAACGCTTAATATACATTCAATTCAATTTTCAATTCAATTTTATTTATAGTATCAATTCATAACAAGAGTGTACATGTAGAGTAATATCCTGTATCCATTAACGGCATCACTTTCGGGTATTGATCAAAGGTGGTTCAAGTTGAGTTCAGATGAACAAACAGCGTTCCCGGTGCTATGTCAACTCCAGGTCCTAACTCAAACAGCTTAAGTTTACTGCCCCCAGCTACTTCTTATTTGACTAAACAAACTGAAAAGGTACAGAGGGAAATGAAGACTGTGCAGACCCCTTCCCAGACATCACTGTCCTTACGCTTTAATTGGATTCATTACCATAAGATCGAACACACACCATCAGCCGAGTTACACTGGAGTGTTTGCGTATCGTTACAAATCTTCATCCCTGAGCTTTTTCATAAACATCACTTGCCTTTTTAGCTTTTTAATCAAGAAAGATGGCATCAGCAAAAAAGGAGGCAAACTTGGGGAAGATCCCTGAACCCCGGCTTAAAATACAGTGTTTCTTTCCATATTTCAAGGAGCGACCTGTTTCGTGCCATTAGCCTAAAGCAGTCTCCATGATGGAGGCCAAGTGGTTCATTCTCCCAGATGTTTTTCTCCCCTCCATGACGCCCTGTGAGTTTAAGAGGCACGCACATGAAAACGGTTAAGTTCTAACACCATAAATAATGCACATTGTTTGTCAGAGAATTGAGGCAAGCTGTAGATTTCAGATTCGTACAATGCTCAATAACTCCAGGATAGTATGAGCAAAATACATAGAAGCCAACTATTATATTCACAAACAATGGATACCTAACGCTGACATGTCTAGCTTTTTTCTTACTTTTTCATGCAGCCATATTTGATCATTTCTGGATTCTGCATTAAAGGCTAATCATATTAATGAGGAAGATACTAAATTATAGAGCAGCCGTTAAGCTGAGAGGCCCAGACCAGGGAGATGGTGGCGCTTTGCCAGAACAGCCAGCCCTCTTTCAACACACTTAAAGCTCATTAGAATGGCTCGAAAGGATCCTCACTACAAACTTCATTTCAAGCTAATTTAATTGATTTTTGAAATCAAACACCAAACATAAAAGGACAAAACATTAATACACTGAGCTATTTCATCAAATTTTTTAATTTCTACAAGCGGGTTGAGTGTACACCTCTTTCCCTGCATAAAGAAAACACAAATCCACTGGAAAACCATCAATAACCACCTGATTAATGCAGTGTTGGAGTACTCGAGACCTGGGGCCACGTGTATCATTGTTGCGTTTTCACGCACAGCGCGTGGTGCATGAAGATGAACTTGATGTGAGAATACTTCAGCAGCCATATTTGATCATTTTCTGGATTCTGCATTAAAGGCTAATCATATTAATGCGGAAGATACTAAATCATAGAATCATAATCATCATCGTTAAGATGAGAAGCCCAGACTCCTGAGCAGACGTGAGAATGTGCGGACCGTTCACAAAGTCTTGTCTGGTTCTGAAAAGTGCCAAAACTCACCAAACAATGCAAAATTAAGTTTCTATTCAGTTACTGTCATACGTCTATGACGGTGACTATGAACAAACATGCAGTGCATTGAGAAGTATTCACAGCACTTCACTTTTTCCACACTTACCTAACCCTAACCCTAACCCCTAACCCTAACCCCCTAACCCCCTAACCCTAACCCTTCCAAAATGGATACATGTTTTCAAAATTCTACATACAATAGCCCATAATGACAACATAAAAAAGTTTATATTAAATGTTTGGATGTGGTGCGTTGGTGCACGGCCACTTCAGATCCCTCCAGAGATGGTCAATGGGATTCAGATCTGGGCTCTGGCTGGACCGCTCTAGGACATTCACAGAGTTGTCCTGAAGGCACTGCTTTGATATCTTAGCTGTGTGCGGTCCAGTTGAAAGATTAACAGTCACCCCAGTCTGAGGCCAAGAGGTCAGGTTATCTTCTGGGACTTCTCTGGACATTGCTACATTCATATGTCATGTGACTTTTTACCGGCCATTTTGTTTTCCTAATAAACGGTGAAAAACAGGAATTGCTGTTTCTCCATGAGAACGACCGTTTATCCTGTCCTATTCATGGTAGCCTACTCGTGGACATTGCACCCTCATCAGGTGCTGTAGCAGGGGGGGCCCGCCAATTGCAAAATTCACCCGCATTTGGCAAGTGGTCGGTTGTTAATTTCAGGCCCTGGTGACTAGTCTACCAGTTCCTGCGGCTGAAAAACACCCCAGAGCACGATGCTGTATTGTCCAGGTGGTGAGTGGTGTCTGGTGTCCTCCAAACATAACGCTTGGCATTCACGCCAAAAAGTCCAATCTTTGTCTCATCAGACAAGAGAATTTAGTTTCTCATGGTCTGAGAGTCTTTCAGGTGCCCCCTGGCAGACTCTAGGCGGGCTGCCATGTGCCTGTTACTAAGGAGTGGCTTCCATCTGGACACTCCAACAGGCCTGATTGGTGGAGTGCCGCAGCGATGGTCGTCCCCCCACAATCACTCAGTTTAGAGGGAGGACTAGCTCTAGAAAGAATCCTGGTGGCTCCACTCTTCTTCCAGTTAGGGATGATGGAGGCCAATGTGCTCACCGGGACCTTTAAAGCAGCAGACATGTTTCTGGACCCTTCCCCAGATCTGTGACTCAACATCATCCTGTCTCGGAGGTCTACAGACCATTCCTTCGACCCTATGCTTGTCTGTGGTCTGACGTGCACTGTTAACTGTGGGACCTTATATAGACAGGTGTGTGCCTTTCCAAATCATGTCCAACCGACTGAATTTACCACAGCTGGACTCCAATTAAGATGTAGAAACATGTCAAGGATGACCAGTGGAAATGGAACGCACCGGAGCTCAATTATGAGCTTGATCGCAAAGGGAATAGGGTATGGTTGTAGAATCTTGAGAAAAAAAAAGATTTGAATCCATTTTGGAATAATAATGCTGTAATACAACTAAATGTGGAAAAAGTGGAGCGCTGTTAATATTTCCCATTTGCACTGTAATTATGTCCACTGATACTTCATAAAAGTGTGATCATTTATAAAGATAATGTTTTACATCTTTCACATTATTAACTGACTGCTTAACTTCTGTTAAAAAATTAGGGCCTGAAATGAATGAATAATCGACCTAAATACTTTCAGTCATCCTATAGCTACAGTATATTGCGTGCAACCGGCTTATTTGTGCAAATAAAAGATCGGTACAGAAAAATGTGATTGTGTCTGAGAGTCTATATGCATCCACGATGCACAAATCCATCTCACCAGGAAAAAGGTGTAATGTAATGGATCCAGTAGATGATGTGTAAGTAGGTAGAGTACAAAGTGTAGGAAAAGACCCCGAGTTCTTACCCAACATCGTTCATTTGTCTTAATCCTGCACTTATTTCTGTTACTGTATTCACTATTTCATCATTTCACCCACGCATGGCGCAGCGCATCCGTGCGTACTGGCACCTGCCGTGGTCACACACTGGCCTCACTTCCCTCTCATCCTCTTGAGTTGGGTCCCCCTCACACTGGAAACATTTTACCTACTTACACTTAGAAAATAAATGGCTTTTCATCAGTGGGTTCAAACTGCTTAATGTGCATAAGTTGGACTGAAACGCACATGCATGTTATTTGGTAACTGGTGTGGCGCCGTGACTCTTTCATTGATTTCCACTTTGCCATTTTCTTCTTTTTCCGCCATGGGTCGGTGCATTCACCGCCCGGTCACCATTAGCCACTCTGGGGATTTTCTTTTATTGCTTATCCGAGATAACAAACCTCCAAACAGAAAATGTTTTCCTTGCCTCCACCTCTGCGATCAGCACCCTTACCTCACATTCAGTGAAGTTTTTTTACCGTCGGCAGCAGGATTACCCAATGAGACTGGACAAGGAATGACGTCAGCATTTATAGTCATATCCATTAATAAATGGAAGGAGGCCAAGCGGGGTCGGTGGCTTGTGACGTGCACTCAATTTCCCCTTGATTGTGATGTATAAAGGAAAGGTGTGCAGGACCTGGCGTATGCCCGGTTTTATAAATGTGAATATTTCTGTGCGTAGGTACTTTTCATGTTTTGGGCGTGCGCCATATTCTGGTATGAAAGCTTGCACAGTCTTACACACATGAGGCCCCAGGTCTCGAGTCTGACTCAAGTTGCTATTCTCAGGATTTGTGACTCAACTTGGACTCTGATGCAGGTACAATCTTCCCGTGTACGTAAGCCCACCCACAACCTTTTCCTTAACCTAGCTGCATCGTAAGTGACACCAATAGTCTTGACCAAGCCCATTTAGATAAGGAATCTGGTAGGAAAACACACAGAATGCTCCTGTGCTCCACTCCTATGCAAACTTAGAGGTCCAAGCCAGACTGCTGCTCTATACTTGTGACTGATTTTGCAAGAAAACTTTGACCTCAAGTTAGTGAGCTGATGTTAGCGAGCTAATTAAGGCACTTGCAAACATAATACTGTCAAATGCTTTAGTATCACTTACAGAAATATAGCTAGCCTAAAACTGACATACGTTATATCGCAAATATCAGTGCTCATGTAGAGTTAGGCATACTGAGTGTAAGGATCCCCCAGTTTCCCCATTCTTCCTCCGGATGCCTCACGTCTCATTGCCTGTCTCCACTGTTGTCTTCCCAAAAGCTTAGTTTTTCACTTCTCCAAATTATACAAACTTAGTTATGGGTTGTTTTGCCTTTTGTTAGTGCATCACACCACAAAGCCGATTTTAGGCTATTTTGGTGTTGTTTGCTAGTAGAGGGAACTGACTAGGAGGCACTTTTACACAAGACAAAGTCAATGGAGAGCGATGAATTTCCCCTCCGGTGTGGATGGGATCTCAATCTGGGGTAGTCTACGGGATATGCAGGTATGCGCAGTAAACTCACTAAGAAAAGCTCCAGAACATACCCACTTAAAAATGCCCAATGACACGTAACTAAATATTTTCCATTGTATTGCTAATATATTTTGAATTATAATCTCTGTTTTTCTTCTTCACATAGGCTAAATAAAGGTATTTCCACTGTAAATTGGTGCATAAAAAGAAATAGAGTCTTTGATGCTCAACCTCCCTGGGGAAGGACACCCAGACCGCCTACTATGATAGGCCCCACCCCCCTTCCCCCAAAAGCAATATGTACAGTATACCCACTACAATGCATTAGACTAGACCACTGTAGACAGATGCTTCATCCAATGGCCTGCCAAGAACACTTTAAAAGGGCTTTTCAGATGGCTCTATGTAGCAAGCCACCTGAGGCGTCAGGTTAGTGGGAGATCACAGCTACGCCCTAAATCTAAACAGTATGCAAATACAAGACATATTAAGGTAGTTAGTAGAGTACACAAGAAATGAATACACATTTTGTACACTTTGTAATAGGAAATTATGCTAGGCATGGGACTTAAAAAATAAATACATTTAGACCAAACAAAGAAAAAGGAAATTGTTGGTCCAAAGTTTAAATCCTTCTTTTTTATTTTACGAGATCCATTTAGAGCTGTCTCATCACCACCCACAGCTGCTTTTGATATTTTTCAGCCCTAAGCAGCTCCTCCATTACATATGTCCACTGCATTTTTGAAAAATTCTGTCCCTCAAAAGCACACTCCCAAATCATTAAGCCTGCATATTGAAATGTTTGAGTATGCTTAATTTTGGCACTTTTTTCATTGTGAATGTTCAACATCCTCCAACCACGTTGGAATCAGTATGCAGAGTGCGATGGTGATACAACATGGGTTATTAGGAAAGTGCTCTAGAGACTGGACTCAGGCACAACAATGGCCCAGGACTTATAATTGGAGTACACTCCATATTTAGGATTGCTGTCGTTGAACAAAAGATGACCTTTGATGAGTCAAAAAAAGAAGAAGAAATACCTTCATGGAGTTGGGGCGACCGTTGAAGGGCTGGGCCTCTGTGAAGAACTCTGTGTTGTGGTCCAGCCGTCCGTGACCTCCATACAGAGCCTCATCTGAATCCAGCTTGATTTTGTATCTGAAAAAGATTGACGTTAAGGCGCAATAGCAGTGGGAAACTGGATTATAAGATCTAAGACGTAAGAAGCACGAGAGAAGGTTTTATCACCAGTGCTTTTGGTGTTCAGACTTGGTTTAGCAGTGTTCAGCTGGTTTATATTCATTGAAATCCTCACATCCATCAGCATTCATCTCCCCTTCGCAGCACTACAAAGTGACAGAGCGCAGCCCGAACAGACAGAGGGAGAGAACGCTGACTGAAATGAACATAAATACTAAAGTGATTCAGCCATGGCTCAGCCATCCTGCCTGCCTGTCTAATTTATCCAATTCACTGCATGAATATTGAATTTAATAAAAATAAAAACATAAATACACCATAATACACTTTTAATAAAAAGTAATAAAAGTAAGTCAGTACAATTTGACCTACATTAAATATGTGTTAATTCCATACAGGTTAAAATGTAGCAGAGGCACCAGAAGGCATCTCTGAATGAAAGACACTGCATTAAATATATTAGCCTATATAAATCATGCCATATGTTCCAGCGAGGGCATGTAGTCACTTTCATAAGTGCAGGATCAAATCGATTACATGATGAAAAATGGCCTTCAGTAGGGGCACATGGAGAATACTGACTAATGTGATATGTACATCGTTAGGAACGAGCTCCCAAAGTCTGTCTAAAGAAATTATCCAGGAAGACTCTTAGAAAACCCCTCCTCTCTCTCTTAATATTAGCAAGGTTTCCCTCTTGCTGAGTGGATGCCGGAATCAGTTAGAAGGCTGTTATTACCATCAGCAGATATACTGAAGACTGTTCAAAAGCCTGATTTGAAATGCAAGAAGAAAGTGCACTTGGACAAGTATGTATATTTTTTACCCGAACACTTCTCTCCAGGCAAACTTTTGCCTTGCTCATGCCAGTCAGAAATGCTTAGTAGCCTACATGTACATGCACCTTGATGTCCATGTATAATGTAAACAGCCATGGACATCTGTGCAGTGCATTATTTACTCTTGTCTCTGAGGGACAGGAGCTGTAAGTAGAGCTACTGTAACAAACACCAGGAGAAGAAGCAGACACGTAAACAGCACCCTAATTGGCTGGCTGAATAATAAAAAAAAATAATAACCCTTATCTCCCTTAAGGCGATATTGTGGAGTTTGAGTGTGATCCTCAAACACTGCCTCAGTCTGCCCCAGAGCCGGGGAAATTCCGCTTTTGCTGCCTGCTTGTCTGCTTTGATAGGGATGATTAAACACGAAGTGCTGCTCTGTGCATTGTTTCTCCTGAGGAATAGGAAGATCCCCTCCTCCTCCACACCTCCGCTGCTCTCCTCGCCGCTATGCTGTTTTATTGACAGAACAAACACATTTTTGCTGTGAAGGCTTTACAATAACCAGCAGAGGAATATGGACATGTTCTCTCTGTGGTTATCATGCTTCTAGGAAATTGAGGATACATGAGATTTCAAAAGGTTAATCCTTGCCAAATCCAAACTATAAAAACCATGACATTAACTTATTCTGACGGTGCATGGAATACGTCTGTAAACTGTAAATATCTTTCCAATGACTTGTTCCGGAAGTGATTTGGATAGCTGGTAAAACCACTGGGCTCCTTCGCGCTGCTTGTTGTGCATTTTCACTCTTGTGGATTGCAAGTGTACTGTACGTGTGCACGTCTGTGGCACAGGGTGCTCTGGAAATGAGGCATAGTAAGAGTGATCCAGAGTTCCCCGGGAAACGTATCTGCAAGGAAGCGAGAACCGGCACAAATTGGTAGTTTGAAGCTTTAACGTCTTGTTAGTGGTTACAGAAAGCTGCAACAACAGCTTGCAGTTGAGCTGTAAAGTATTTTAATCATTTCAGCCTTTGTGAATAAAAGGGAATGATTTAAGAACACAATCAATTTGGCCCAATGAGCAGAAAGAAAAAAGCCAGTCCGAAGCTTGATGATTAGAGCTATTGATGACCTAAAAACAATCTGGCCATGACCATGATTGCAGACCGAGCCACCACTTAGTTTCTCCATCAACATTGTTTTTTCGGGGCTTTATGGGAGTAATAGCACAGCGGTGTGGGGGGGAACAAGTGCTGAGCGAGTATGCCTGTCTGAAGACTGTGGCGGGGCTTTGTAAGCACTCTAAACACCGTATCTTGTAGAGGGGGGAAATCACCAGACCCGATATCATCACCATACTTATGCCACCATACAATATTATTGCGATTTTAAACGTATTGCAATATTCTGTGATATACTGCAATTCATAACCTGTTTCCAACTTCTAAATTTTCCAAAGTTCAAATGACGTCCCCAAAAGGAAACTTTAACATCTGTTTTGTCTAAAAAGAAACATTTCTCTCTTCACTTCAGTGTTATTGCTGCAAAATGGGACAAACTGACCAACACATGTATAATATATAATAACAGATCCATACTTGGCGCCTGTGAATAACTACACTATTGCCACTGAAAATATTACGATACTATGCTGTATTGATTCCCCCCCCCCTAGTATCTTGCCTTTTCAGAGTTGACTTTCTCTGCCTTCTGCATATCAAGTTACATCAGAGTTGAAAACACTCAGTTACAGAGGAAGGAGAGGCCGGTCTAGTCAGAAGCTGATAATCGGATGTAAAGGGTGACCCTTAAAGCCTCTTAACACCCCCGCAGGTGTTTTCAGATGGTCCGGCTGATTAGGCTCTGCTCAGGTTGAAGGTGGGCCTGCGCTTTGATAAGAACTTATTACGTCACAACTTCTTTCTACCATAAAACATTGTCTCGCTCGAACAGGTGCAGCAGCACCACCAGGACACTTATGAAGATGTCACTCAGTTAGTCCAACCACACCCACACAGTCCTGGGAGGAGGCCCAATCAGCCACATTAATTGAAAACCCAGTGTGGCTGTTCAGGGCCCATACAGACATACTGCATATACAAAGACTTTTTATTTAAAAATAAAGAGATGTCCATCACTTTTCACAAAGAGCATATATTCTTATATATGAAATAAACAAACTCCATTTCATTTGTACAAAAAAAAACTACGTGCTATAGTGCGTAGTTTGAACCATGAGACATTCTAAGTAAAGACAACAACACTGTCGCCGTGTCCACACGACACAAGCCTTCCGTGACCACGCCCCCACCACTCCTCTACACAGTTGCTTGTAGCCAAGGAGGACACGGAGGATGATGGACTCTTCAGAAGACAGACGCCACACAGTCATACTAAGACGTACACAGAGTTTTTATCTTGATCTTTTTGGGGGGGGGGGATTTTCCATTTATTATAGTAGATTGACATGAAAGGGGGAGAGAGACTGGGGGACAACAGCAACCGCAAAGGGCCGCAGGCCAGACCCGAACCCGGGCCCCTGCAGGACTCAGCCGACATGGGGCCGACACTCTTACCGGGAGAGCTAGAGGCCGCCCAGAGCGGTCTTAATTAGCTTTGTAGCAACGCATATGGCTTGACTGTAACGGCCGTTTATTAATATCAAAAGGTTATGCACTAAAGCTTTGAATAAAGGCGTTTCCAACCCTTCTTATCACTTGACTTCTCGTGTTTTTTGCTCCATCTGAGTTAATGTGACCATGTTCCCAAATGAATGAATTACTTTCTTAAGAACAATTTTAACATAATTGTGGCGAAAACCACAAAGATTAAGACCCAAGTTATAATAAACTGGCATTTCCCGTTAATGCCAGGCCTGAACGCAGCTCCTCTCATTGGCTACAGCATTTGAACACGACACAATTCTGACTTGCGATCAAGCCTCAGGATTGATGAGAATGTTTGTGGAGGATATCTGGAAGAGTTACAAGCCGGGGAGAAAGCAGGGTAACTTTGTCTATGCAATCCATCTTGATGCATCTTAAAACATGCTGTAGTAGGGAAAAAAAAATGAGATTCATATTTTCCATTTTCAGAAACCTTATCTGGTGCATTCCATATAATATCAGAGTAGAGTACTGTCACCTATGCACATCTATGTGTATTTTGGTCTAGTTAGTTAGTGTCACTGCACCTGTAGTTGAATTATTCCAAACAACATTCAGGGATGGGCTCAGACAGAGAAGGAGAATGATGACCTGACACTATCTCGACTGCCGGTCGCCACAGTGTAAATCAAAGACCAATCTACGCTGACAGGTATAGCTTTCATGACGGGATCCAACTGGGATTTCAAATACTCTTAACCAGCCAGATAAAGCCCAGTGCCTGAACAATGTGTCCACCACGAGTCAGAGAGAAATACATTTATAAAATAAAAAACCACTGATGGTTTGAGTGCCTGTCGAAGAGCTGACGTTGACTGCATTTTAATGGCCACTGTTTTCAGTGAGGGGCTTCGCTTCACTTTCTCTCCTGTTCCGCGTGGCGAGGGAGAAAAAAAAAACAAATTGAAAGGAGGACAATGAGAAACAAAAAGAGCAGCTTGTCTAAAAATATGAAGAGGCCAAAACAGTCACTGTGCATCCCGACATGCATTGAGGGAGGATAACTGCATTCCAGTTATTAAAGT
The DNA here is from genome assembly GCF_013103735.1 of Etheostoma cragini. NCBI lineage: Eukaryota > Metazoa > Chordata > Actinopteri > Perciformes > Percidae > Etheostoma > Etheostoma cragini. The sequence continues at coordinate 642,320 of NC_048409.1, read as the reverse complement.
TCAGTTTTACATTATACCCCAGACAGAAAAACCACAGCCGTTATTCATCGGAACATATCGGAACCGCATCCACTTCTTTTCTTTGTGATATTGATAACTATTCTTCCTTTGAGTTTCTATGTATAATGAACACTGTATGCTGAACTGGATGCGTTTTAACTGTAAATGGACACATTGCTTATTTTTTTTTGTTTATTACAGGGCGTTTCTAAGACTTGTGTGGTATCGGGGCTTAGTCCGGACCCCTTTAACCAAACTGAATGCAACGCAAAACTGGGACTGGCTTTCCATCTTGTTAATTATGGAGCACCCGAGGTGACATGGCTCTGACATGGAGAAAAATAATAAATAAAAAAAAATAAAAAAAGCATGTACAAACACTTTTGCAAGATCCTGACTTTGTTTGCGAGATCTTGAGTTTAATGTGGGAGATCTTGACTTTGACATGGAGAAAAAACATTTGAAAAAAGAAAATTAAATTAAATAATACTGTTTGTTGGATTTGCAAGAACTTGAAAATAAAACTTGATATTTTGCAAATCAAAGTCAAAAAAAGTGATTGTTCCAGTACGTAGTAGTAGGTTTTATTAGTTTTAATTATTCTCATTTTTTTTTTCCTTCATGTCAAAGTCAGGATCTCACAAAAGTGTTTGTCCCCAGTAGGCTACATGTTCTTTTGTAATTTTGATTTTTTAATTGATTCCCCCCCCCCTCCCATGTCACCTGGGGGCTCTGTAGTTAGTAGCCAGTGCATGTGTGTTTTAGCTGCGCGGTGTGTGGATGCTAGTTAAATAGCACCAACATTTGGCGAAATAAAAACTGCAACCCAAAGGCCAAGGTTTTTCCTCCAGATTTGTGTGGTGACTTTTGATGTTGGAGCTCTGCTTTCAACTATTTATTCTCCTTTGGATAGACTTTTATAATTATATCTGAGACAGAATACATGTAGCCTAGGCATAATTTACTATTCTCTCTATTGCATCTTTTGTTGGGGATATAAACTCCTTAAATGTGCATATGACAATTAATCACCTCAAATTTAGATTAATTTCGCGCATCTTACATTCCCTTCTCTGAACAAAGCCTCTTTCATCGGCTTTCATACATTTGAATCACAAATGTTTTTTTCTGAAGATTAATCTTTGTTGACCTACCTGGAACCAATCCTCCTTTTCTATCTACTCTGACATCATCCAAGTGAACGGAGCGATTCTTAGAAAAAGCATATCTCCCTGTGTGTGTCTTTAAACTTTTGGAACATTGCAGAACTGAACTCTGCTTCGTGTCACTTTGTTCTCCCGGATCTCGTAACTGCTTTCAGAATCAACAACACATATCAAGCAATCAGAGAAACATCCATCTACACCAACCATGCAGTCATCACGCATGTAGGCAGGATTGCCAGACCTGTCTCCACAGGGCTGTGGAGTAATGTCTGGCTACACCACAGATGCATTCTGGGATAGGAGGAAAAAACGCCCTGTCGTTTACATTTCTTTAAACCGATCACAACGGTTTCCAGACGCAGCGACGGTGGCTCTGCATCCAATATTAAAGGAAGTTAACTGGTGACATGATACAGTAACGTGAGCTATTTAAACTAGCCGATACATGGTTGCACCTCATTATGTCTCACCAGTCTATCACTGTGTGGACTTCATCCACACCAATCACTCCCAAAACGTCCCATCTAGATAAATATTCCTTGTAAATCTTTACAATCCCCAAAAGAACCCAGCAGGCATCCCTTGTTGCACCATCCAAAAGCTGTTGTTTCCCGGCAAGGAGAGCACATGGTGAGGGACGTCCAGTGGAACATCCAGCGCCAATTATCCTGGAAATGAAATGTTGTTGATCCAGACTATCCAGCATGTTACTGAGGGCAACAAAAGGTCGGAGACACCCTCTCTAATATAATACCCAAGCTGCCATATTGCCAAAGGTAATAACACCCTGTACTGGATCCATTTTCAGTGGAGCACAGCATGGCCAGCTTCATCCAGCTAGTATTTCCAGATACAGCAGTGGTGGGGGCTCCACTGTGACATCCCTGACCCTCACAGGTAGAAGAAAGTTTAAGTATATGACAGCTGAGTGTAATGAAAGAGCACTTTTGGACTCTTTGAGCTTGTCTTGTTTACCTCCTCTGCCTCTGAGTGGCACTTTCATCTGTCTTCTCCCCTAATTGGATCCTCTGCACACATTCCCATCGGAGGATCTGCATCTCCTCATGCACACGGTGCATTTACCTTACTTACACACACACACACACACACACACACACACACACACACACACTCACACGCACACGCACACGCACACACGCCTTTATGCGTTTACTGCTCCTCTGTATAATGACAGCCAGAGCTTTGCCCTCACATTTATTTGCATTTCCTCTCAGCCCACCCAGTGTCTGAGGCTGCTCCTTAAACATCAAAAGAAGCACCAGGAGCAAAAAGATGTGGTTCCATCTAAATGAAAATAAACCCTCAAAAACGGTGCTACAGACACTGTGCAGGAAGACTATTAGTGGTGTGCCCGAGATTCACCCCATCCAGGCACAGCCAAAACACACAAGGCAGAAAGTACAATTACTGCACACCCAACCAGCTTACAATTAACACTGGCTATTAAAGGTCCCATGGCTTGACGATTTCACTTTTTGAGTTTTTTTAACATTAATATGGGTTCCTCTAGCCTGTCTATGGCCCCCAGTGACTAGAAATGGTGCTAGGTGTAAACCGAGCCCTGGGTGTCCTGCTCTGCCTTGGAGAAAATGAAAGCTCAGAGGGGCCGATCTGGAGTCTTCCCCTATGAGGTCATACGGAGCAAGGTTACCTCCTCTTTCTCTGCTTTGCCCCCCAGAGAATTTGTCCCCCCCATGAGAGAGAGAAACATCATGGCTTTCAAACCAGCAAAGTGGCAGTTGGTCAGGTACAGTATTAGGGGACCACAAAGGTCTATAGAAGAAACTTCAGATACAGTATTAGGGACCACTAAGGTCTATAGAAGAAACTTCAGATACAGTATTAGGGGACCACTAAGGCCTATATAAAAAAAACTTCAGATACAGTATTAGGGACCACTAAGGTCTATATAAAAGAGACTCCAGATACAGTATTAGGGGACCACTAAGGTCTATATAAAAGAGACTCCAGATACAGTATTAGGGACCACTAAGGTCTATATAAAAGAGACTTCAGATACAGTATTAGGGGACCACTAAGGTCTATATAAAAGAGACTCCAGATACAGTATTAGGGGACCACTAAGGTCTATATAAAGAGACTCCAGATACAGTATTAGGGGACCACTAAGGTCTATATAAAAGAGACTCCAGATACAGTATTAGGGGACCACTAAGGTCTATATAAAAGAGACTCCAGATACAGTATTAGGGGACCACTAATGTCTATATAAAAAGCTGGCAAAATGCAATTAAATTCCCCTTGAAATCTGAGGCGTAATAAAACACACTGCCTGTTAAATATAGTGACATCATCAGGCTGCTACTGTATTAAAAACTTTAATTTATGGTATTGCATTACATTTTGTACGGTTCTATTATTTCATTATAATAGCAAGAAGCATCAATGTATCCATCTAAATGAAGCAAAAACAAAATACAGTAGAAAGGAAAGTGCTGTTCAACAGCCTCATTGTCAGCCAATCCAATCATCATAATGTGAGACTTGAATTGCTCGTGTGTAGTGATTTGAACCGCTGGCATCCAGAGAAAACAAACAAGCTCCGTCTGCGTTTTGACTCACCGCCACATTATTTAAGTCATAGCTGAAAAAACAACACAGCATTGCATCCATCCGGGGGAAACTGCTGCTGGTGGCTTCGTTGGGCCCCAGAAGAGGGTGATGTCCGTTATAATAAATACAAATCTGTCAGCTTGCTGTCCCCCTTCACATGCCTGATCATTAAGCCTGCTGTAATCACAACGGTGGGACTCATTAAATTCCTCTGCGCTGCTCGCTGGGAAGACAGACAGCCAATGTTGCTAAAGAGAGAGCTTTCTGAATCACTGGGCTCTGCTATTATTTCTCTCTATTAGCATAACACCAGCATAAACATACTGACTCATATCCTTCTCAACAGTGACTGCTAAAATTATGTCACAAAAGTATTAGCCTTGGAGAAAATACTTCCATTACAATTGTGGGTCTTTCAAGTCTTATTTACTTTAAATAAGACTGACACGGTGTTTAGATCCCTGATCCTCTTCTCAGCCCAGAGGAATGCATCGTCTCACACATGATTCTCAGCCTCTTCAATGCCCTGATCAGTTTATTAGTACATTCAAGTTTTTTAACCACATCCAGCCGTCACACTAATGTCAACAGTTAGTTGTGAAGATAGCTGGCGAGATACTGGGATTAATTAAGTAACTCATACACAATATATGACTTTTTTCTCAGAATAAAGGGCCGTCCATATCAGTAACTATAACGACGTGAGCATCCACACGGCTGAATGATTCTGCAAAACAGTGATGTCAAGCACGCACCGCACACTCCAGATGATAATAATACACTCATACAGCAGACAGATACAGGAATGTCCATAGTAATAGCCTACATATTCCTTAATTTGGGTGCATTTTATGAACCCAAAAAAGTCTGACCGGCGGTCACCGCTGCCGTCTCCAGGGAACATCGGCCCACAGAGCTCTATGGAGCTGGGGATAGGAGGAGGACAGCTGGGGACAGGTCTGTGCAGAGCCCCGCAACAAAAGCCCTGACAGTATGATAATCACATCTAAAACACACGATTCAGGGGCGGCCTCTAGCCCCCCCAGTAGAGGGTGCACCACATGTAGGTTGAGTCCTGCAGTGGCCCGGGTTCAAGTCGGACCTGCGGCCCTTTGCAGTGTTTCACCCCCCATCTCTCTCCCCCTTTCATGTCTATCCACTGTCACTTTGAAATGAAGGGAAAAATATTAATAAATATATAAATAAATAATAAAATTATAAATAATCTTAAAAAAACCCCACATGATTCACTCTTAGGGGTTTCTGTGACATGAGAAATACTTTCAGAGTACTGTTTAAAGTACACAGATCAGGGATTGCAGCCCCACTAAGGGGAAAGTCGGATCCCAACGATATTCTCCGTTATAGTGGTGCTGTGTGCACCATCCGCTGGAGTTGGAACGATTTCTATAGATTTTTAGTTATCGTTATAGTATTGTTCTTGGTGTGGAAGGCCCTTAAAGTCAGAATTCTGACTTTTTCTCAGAAATCTGCATTTATTCTCAGAATTCTGCCTTTAAACTCACAACTCAAGTACATTTCTTCTCACGTGGCCCTAATAAACTTCAATACTCCTCCTGAGAGACTCAGAGCCCATTTCAAATGGAGCTGATGCATCATCACGTATTGGAGAGCAGCTACTCGCTCACCTTAATGGCATGCAGGTAAGATTATTTTAAAAATAATTGATCTTTAATACTATAACAGGAGTGCAACACATCACAGCTGTTATGAGTCAGTCAAAGACGGAAATATCTTCTTCCTCTGGGCCAGAGAGCTCCATTGGTACAATAACATCAGTTAGGCCTTGCCATTGCATCAGGTTCTTTCATTACAATGCACTATAACAGGTTAGCAATCCAAATCTACAGTTTAAATAGTCCCCCCCCGCCCCCACACACAGGCCACATTTGCTAAAACCTTCAAAGGAAATGCCACTAAATGAATTAGAAATACAAATTTAACTATATAGTCATGACCTGTTTTTTTAAGATTAACATGTTCAAAGTAGAAAGAATGTGTGGGTCTCCAGTCTAAGGGGAGTACAAATGCACTCTAATTCTGGTCTTTTCATGGGGTTTGTTGTCAACAAGAAAAATACAGAATATTGCTAGACTCCTCCTTTAAATGTCTATACAGCTACACTAGCACCGTAATGTTAATACAGCAAGTTTCAAACAGTTCCGTCAATCAACTAAGTGTTTAATCGGCTATTCCAGGGGTGTCAAACTCTTTTAAGTTCATGGGCCACATCCCCCCTTACGTGATCTCAAGTGAGCCAGACCAGTAAACCCCTCCAGAAGGATCAGAAACTTTATCTGCTGCAGAGGCTTTTTAAATATAAATGCCATGATATGCCTGTTACTAACCTAGTTCTGGGGAGTTTACTCCCCGGAGTCCTTGTGTTTTCTTTTCCCCCAGCATATTTTCTTGGATTAGGATGGCACCAAGATCTTGGTTGCAGCTGTCGCTGTGGTCCTGCTGCATCCTGCTACGTCCAGCTATGTCCTTCTGTGTCCTGCTACGTCCAGCTATGTCCTGCTGTGTCCTGCTACTTCCAGCTATGCCCTGCTGTGTCCTGCTACGTCCAGCTATGCCCTGCTGTGTCCTGCTACGTCCAGCTATGCCCTGCTGTGTCCTGCTACGTCCAGCTATGCCCTGCTGTGTCCTGCTACGTCCAGCTATGCCCTGCTGTGTCATGCTACGTCCAGCTATGTACTGCTGTGTCCTTCTACGTCCAGCTGCGTCCTGCTATGTCCAGCTATGCCCTGTTACGTCCTTCTATGTCCAGCTATGCCCTGCTACGTCCAGCTATGCCCTGCTGTGTCCTTCTACGTCCAACTATGTCCTTCTATGTCCAGCTATGCCCTGCTGCTTCCTGCTACGTCCAGCTATGCCCTGCTACGTCCTTCTATGTCCAGCTATGCCCTGCTACGTCTTTCTATGTCCAGCTATGCCCTGTTGCCCCCAGCTATGCCCTGTTGCGTCCTGCTACGTCCAGCTATGCGGTGCTGTGCCACACTACACCCTGTTACGCCCTGCAGTGCCCTAATATGACATGAACTACAACTACTAACATCCTTTAGTCACTGTTCCATTATCTTTATTGTGATTGTTATTGGCACTGTTCATCACCCCCCCAACCGACCCCGTCAGACACCGCCTACCAAGAGCCTGGTTCTATCCCAGGTTTCTTCCTAAAAGGAGTTTTTCCTCGCTACTGTCGCACTGTGCTTGCTCTTGGGAAATTACTAGAATTGTTGGGACTTAATAAATTATAGAGTGTGGTCTAGACCTGCTCTATCTGTAAATTATAGGGTGGTCTAGAGCTGTTCTAATTGTAAATTATAGAGTGGTCTAGACCTGCTCTATCTATAAATTGTAGAGTGGTCTAGACCTGCTCTGTAAAGTGTCTCTTGATGTTGGCAAACACAAGTTGCGTCTGCAACGACAGCTGTCAAAGGCTATCATAGGGGAAATATTTTAAAATTAGTGAGAGTGACATGACACTGTCATGAATGTGTCATAAAACATTATAAACAAGTCATAAACATAACGCTTCTTTTAGTAAGTGTCATTCGGTTTGGTCATGTTATGGTATGGTTAAGGTTCATGTGTCATGGTGATGTCCAACTTTCCATTCTGTCCCTTTCTAACAGACATTCACTGCCTCTGAAATATAAACAATTAGTGATTATGTTGCGCTGGAAAGATTATTCCCGTTGTCCTATATCAGAAGTAACTAACAGAGACATCATTCCTCTAAGAGGCACTGCGAGTGTAAAAGGCATGGAGCAGTGCGGTGACAGAGCAGAGCTGAAAGGATACTTCCCTGGGACGTCCACAGCCACCCTGTAGTCCTGGAAGCTCTTACTGGGGTGGAAGTTGAAGATAAAGAGCACGTTCCCCCTGTCAAACACGATCACCTTGTCCCCTTCATGCTTGGCGCTGACAAAGGCCTGGAGGAAGAAACAGAGAGAATAAAGATAAGCTAATAAATATTTCCTAATACCACAATAGTCACTACCAGTGGTGGAATGTAACTAAATACATTTACTCAATTACCGTACTTAAGTACTAATTTGAGGTAACTGTGTCTTGAGTCTTGTCTTTTCATGCCTATTTCTCCTTCTACTCCGCTACATTTCAGAGGGAACTATTGTACTTTTTAGGCAAAGCAACTACTCCACTACATTCATCTGACCTTTAGTTACTTTATAAATTAAGATTATTGCACAAAGTCTACTAAATGTGTTTCAATATATATGAAACTACCTAACAACATAACTGCCATGTGATATGATTAGACACTTAAACACTTGATTGATTGAACAGTTTTGACTATTTCTACTTTCTAACATGTGAGGATCTTTCTGCATTCAGCAGATCTACTTTTTATTCTTTAAGTACATTTTCTGATGATACTTAAATACACTACTTAATGGTGTATTAAGTGATTCTGCACAAAGATTGTTGATTTTTGAACTCAATTGCCAAACAAATACACCCCCCCTTCATAAGCTCCGCCCCCAGGAAACTACGGTAGACTGCGTAAGCCACGCCCACTCTGTTGGCGATTAGATTTCTCCCACCCACTCGGTCTGGAAACCTGCACGTTTAATTCTCCTGCTTCAGTTCACAATATTGTGCCGGCCGGCACATTCAAATGTTGGGACTTACATCACTTACTATACCTTTAAGTAACATTTTCAATGCAGGACTTTTACTTGTAACAGTGAGTATTTCTACAGTGTGTTATCCATACCTTGACTTAAGTAAAGGATCTAACTTCCACCGCTGGTCATTAGCTTTCTCATCTTGGATTTAGAAAGTTATAATAGGGCACCTTATATCAGTGCACTACACATTTCCAAAAAAGCAGAGCAACGCTCGCACATCAAATTTGAGGTGGCACTCATCAGCAGAAAGCAGCGGCTCAGGACAGCGCGAGGCACACACTGTCGGCTCTAGACAGCTGCACATGATGAAGCCATCACTTTCCTGCGGAGCGAGCTACTGTTAACGTGTCATTAGAAGAGATTATCAATGTCACCCAAGCCACCTATTTTTAGTGCTTTGTTCCCCGAGCCAATTTCAGGGCAGCATATATTCACGGCTGAACGAGAAGATAAGCGCCCTGCAACTGGACCGGCAGAGAGGATGGAGGGTAAGGAAATGAGCTGACGGTCTGCAGTCTTTGGACAAGTTCTTTTTTCCATGAGAAGTCCAGAGTAATGCCAAGCTTCTCTGGCCGCCTGCAGCTGCTTTAGCCTTGGAATACAAATATATCCGGCATCCATCAAGTCATGACCCAATTAGCAAGTACAGTAACTGTGCCTTCTCATCAACAGACTTGGCGGTGATCATAAAATGACATATTCTGAATCTGTTGATGTTTGTAGGGAAAATCATAATTATCATCTAATACTTTTCAAGTGTGCACCAAGATAAATATCTCTTTAAGACACAAACATATGCATGCAACGTCTTCTAGTTTGACATGGGTTGTAGAAGTTTCTGTTTCTGTCTCTGCCTGCAGCCTCATTCTGACCTCTACCCTTTTGGGTGAAACGTGGAGCGGCAGATCAGGCCCTCCTCGCCGCTCCTTTTCCTCCCTGGAACGTAGGTTATGTCAGCTGCAGGTGTAACCGGCACAGTTTGAGGAAGAGTCGGATTTAAATGTTGCGTTGGCCCCCGGCAAACACTGTGTATGTCAGGGGAATCAAGAGACATGAGGAAATCCATTTGAAGATGTAACAGGCTGCTGGATGAGAGGTGAAGAACAGTGTTTTGACTTTTCCCGTAGGCTTTGCTTTGGGAATGCTATGTGACAAAATCATAGAGTAACGTTTGCCTTCAACTTGTGCATAATGCTTAACAAATAACCCCAGAGGTGCACACATTCCCCCCATTCTCTACACCACAGGTGTCAAACTCATGGCCCGCGGGCCAAATCCTGGCCCTTGCAGATTAGGATCCGGTCCGCATCAATTTAGGTTCCCAATACATTTTGGCCTACCTAGTTATTGACGCTTTTTCTGACGTTGTTGTTATATTTTTTGAAGATTTGTAACTTTTTCTGAAGTTGGTGTCACTTTACCAAAGTTTTTGTCCCATTTTCTGACGTTTTGGAAGGAACTTTTTCCTGACTTCTTAAGGACTTTATGTCGACCAAACTGTAAGTGAGAAGACAATATGATATGCAATAATACAGTCAAAGATGTTTGACTTTTTTGATTAAATAAAAGCATTTCAATAAACTAAAACATGTCTGGCCCTTGATGTGAATCTTATTTTCCAGTGGCCCTTAGTGACGTGAGTATGACACCCCTGCTTTACACTCTCCATTGGTTCCCGGGGCATCTTAGAATTTGAAAGGTTTTAAATGTTTGTTTTTAAGGCCGTCAATGGCCTGGCCTCAGTGTATTTGTCCAAACAACTAGGACTGACATTTACTTTTACAGCCATAGTTCTATTTAAATCTAAAATCAAAACTCATTTCCAGAAAGGCTTATAATAATAGTAGTAGAGACATTCTTCCTTTCTTTCTCCTGCTTGTATGCAACCTCTCTCATTTCACTGTATTCCCCGTTTTATTCTTTTACTGTGTTATGTTAAATCCCTTTGGATACCTGCTGGTGGCTGTGAAGCGTTATATAAATGAATGTTGATTGATTGATAGATTCAATTAGCTCAATATTAGAAAATAAGACCCTTGTCTTTCTAATGCGAACACAAATCTAAGTGTAGATAGATGTTTTACGTGTAACGCTTTATTTGAAGGGGTGTGCATAAGACTCACTATGGCAGGAACCTGTCCTGAACATGAAGGAGTTTTGAATGTTCATGACTGTCAGTATGACACTTATACAATAACTAATACAAAGTTAGCATTGTTCGAGATGTTTGTGTCATGACAACTTGACATTTTAAGCAAGACGATATAACCTGTCAATATCTTTGTTATGACAACTTGACATTAACCTAGACAACATAACCTGTCATAAATATGTGATGGCAGGCCTAATGATCAAACTTTAGGAAACTATTTAACCTTGTGTTCAAATATCAGCAGTAAAGCAGCGTATGGGTAACTGTAATAGGTTGCATCCCCGTTCAGTAACATAGGGAATAAGTAGAACAGAGACTTTTCCGCTTAGTTCACTTACACCTGGGACAACAGGAAGAGCTGCCCAGAGATCATATTCTGCTTCTCATTTTAACTACAATACGCCCATGGATCCTCCCACAACAGTGAAATATTAAACTGAGCTAAAGAATAATCCCCACTAAGCACCATTAACTTGGCAATGTCATTGACTAGGTGCACGGATCATTCAGACTCATCTGGTTAATACAGCAGAATCACAGAGTAGTTATTGGCGTTATCTGTGAGTGATGTTCTACAAAGTGTTGTTGAGATATTGTATCAAATCCCTGAATAAGCCATTATTGTCTAAGCTGCTTCCAAGCATGGTCTGAGACCGGAGTTCAGGGTCAGCTACAGAAACAAATTCACTGTCTATTACTTGGTCTGGTTAAGTTTTACATAACGCCAATTTTGATTCATGTGTCTACTTTGACTCCTCATCTTCCCTCCTGTCAATCTATTACAATCATTTCTCAAATATTTCTCTCCAGCTGGTCCTTTAAAACCATTGACAAACTGTTTAAGGGATAGTGTCTGTGTGTATTGATTTAACAAAATCCTGTGCATTAGATATACTTGTCTCACAGTGCCACACCTTCCTCCACAGCGCTGCAAAAGAAGGTCTGGCTAGTCTACACAGTATTACGGGATAGGAGAAAAACTTGCTTTGGTTTATTTGCTTTTCTTTAAACCAATCACAATTGTATTCAAAATAGGCTACAAAATAGTCTCAGGAAGGAAGTTGTTTTGGTGGAACGTGTGTACGTTCAGAAGTAGTTTTATTCATCAACAGAAAACTCAGATTGGACAGATAGTCTAGCTAGCTGTCTGGATTTACCCTGCAGACATCTGAGGACCAGGTAACCATAGTCCTCAGAATGGACAGATTGTCTAGCTAGCTGTCTGGATTTACCCTGCAGAGATCTGAGGACCAGGTCACCATAGTCCTCAGATTGGACAGATAGTCTAGCTAGCTGTCTAGATTTACCCTGCAGAGATCTGAGGACCAGGTCACCATAGTCCTCAGATTGGACAGATAGTCTAGCTAGCTGTCTAGATTTACCCTGCAGAGATCTGAGGACCAGGTAACCATAGTCCTCAGATTGGACAGATTGTCTAGCTAGCTGTCTGGATTTACCCTGCAGAGATCTGAGGACCAGGTAACCATAGTCCTCAGATTGGACAGATAGTCTAGCTAGCTGTCTGGATTTACCCTGCAGAGATCTGAGGACCAGGTGACCATAGTCCTTAGAAATCCACCAGAGGTTAGAGCGCCAACACAGAGACAGAAAAAGGGGACAGACTTCCGGCCAGAAAGAATGACATGGAATGTCATGTATATACTGTAGACAAGATATATTCTGAAGAAATTGATGTCTGTTCATCATTACAAACACTTTGAAGACTGATACTGTATACTACTTTAAATGGTTTTGGAGTAGGTCTTCCTTAGCCTTGAATCAGACTGGACCATATTTCGACCTGGCCTTGGAACTCACTTGGACTAAACTAAAGGCCCCTAGACACTGTCCCATTGTAGACATACGTAGCAGCAGTTACATTGGGAGAATTATGGTCCTAAATTTCTGAAACTGTTGGAATTTTGGTCATTGAATCTGTAAGTGTACCATCAGTGTGTCCCAGTGGGATCTGGGACCATGGATTCATAACCACTCATTCACCTCGCTTCTCTCACAAATGTCAACTTTTGTCTCTGACAGCCCTGATCTGTACAGCGTCCCGGGCCTTCACAGTAAGGGCTCAACCTTTTGAACTTTGTTTTCTTGTGTTAATGACATTTTTTCTAAATGTAGAGACAACTACCATGCTACCTTATTATTATTATAATTTTAGTGGTCTCATGTCTAATATTTTAATATCCTGACAACAATCTGTCAAAATCTTTCTGATGATCACAGAAGAATTATTCAGCAGCTTAATATGGCAAAAGATCCTTGTCTCATCTGTGATCAAGAACATTATGTCATAATAATAATAGCAAAGATAATAGCATAATAAAGCATGCTTACTAATTACAAGCACATCCACTCTGGCCATTCATAGGATGTATGTGCTGGCCTTTAGTGGTATGCTACAGGACACCTTAAAAGAGTAAAACACTCACTATCAGAGGTACTGGTCAATTAAAGGCCCAATATTCAGGAATGATCCTTGTGATCGATGGGCTTCCTGTTCCCAGCTGCCCAGAGCAATACACACACAGAAAACCTTCACACTGCTATTAAATAATCGGAGAGAATCATTTTACAAATGATTTGAGGTAATAAATCAAAAAACAAACTAAATTAGACAAAGTCCTTAAGTATACATTGTGAGGCTGTCATCCAGGGAAAACAGCACCCAATGTGGAGCAGGTCAGCACTGCTGCCAAATGGATGTATCTTCCCTGCCAGTAACATCCTAGGGACCAGCATTCCCTCCATTCCCCCAGAAGGGAGCTCAGAAACCAGCCCGGCTCTGCTTCCCTTTGCCCTACCTCGCCCTCACCGACCTGTTTCATCCAGTTGTGAAGGGTGTAAGTCTTACACCCTTCACAACTGGATGAAACAGGGTGTCTTGCACTGTAAGAGGTTCCATTAAGGCAGAAAACACTTCTGAGTGATGGGCCAATATGCCCAAATTCTACTTGTGAACCAGACACGTCTCTAATTCTGCTCTCCGATACATTTCCCTCTGTGCTACATTTGTCTGTCTGTGGAGCAGAAAGACGCAGGTCAGAGTGTAACGCAGCTAGGTGAAGATTCTGACGACTGATTGCCAGGTATGTAAGGGAAGGGATATTTTTGAATCAATTACACAGATTGACTTCTAATCCCCGTCAATTTAGCCACACTCTTCATTTGCATTATCCCACTACTAGGCCCCTCAAGAGAAAAACATCATTTCTTTCCCATAGGCTTCAGATGTAGGCAAACAGCGAGGCTTAAGGATAAGAGTGAAGCTTATTCCAGTTTACCTTGACAGCAGTCGGAGAAAGATAACTCTCTTTACGGTGCATTTACCTCCACCTGCCTCACTGCTCCCCAGTGGAGACACAGGGAAACTGGCAAGGTGTGTAAAGATGGTGGCATGGAAATAAATCATTGAATATGAACTAAATCGGGGCGCCTAGTTAGCTCACCTGGATGAGCGTGCGCCCAATATGTATAGAGCCTCAGCAGCCGCTGGCTCAGTTCCCACCTGTGGCCCTTTGCTACACAGGTAAGACTTTACTTCAAGGTATCTACATAAGACTGACATGACACGGTCATGACACAGTCATGACACATGAGCCCTAATCATAACTATAACCGAATAACACTTAGCAAAGAAGCGTTATGGCATAAACGTTTATGACTTGTTTATAATGTTTTATGACACAGTCATGACAGTGTCATGTCACTCTCATGTAGACACCTTCAAGTAAAGTGTAACCAAAAACAAATCTTTAAAAAAGAAATATATATATATATATATATATATATATATATATATATATATACACACACACACACACACACACACACACACACACACACACATACGTGTTTATGAGCTTAATCATTTCTGACCACTTGTTTGGGACACTAGAAGTTATTACAGATTTTGTATGTGACTAAAGAATGCTGTAACATTATACTTCACATGGGTTGTAGTCATTGAGTGTGTGCACAAAGCCTACTGTACAGTGAGAGTATGGTGCCCTTACAGGGGGGGCAGCCAGCCAGCCGTACTTGTCTTCGGTCCGGTTCATGTCCCGGTCAAAGGCGTAGAGCTGAGAGTAGCGGAGGTGATCCGTATCCAGTAGGTTAAACTGCCGCCGGGCGTAGTGGTAACTCTGATTGTTCCCTTCTCTAGGGAAATCCAGCCACTCAGGGTGGCCAAACTCATTCCCTGCAACACAAAGAGTGTTATTAAAAAATGGACATAATAAAAGCAAAAGGCACACAGTCTCTGTAAATTAGCATACTCTATGGTGCCATGCTGTATGAGGTTCTTTTCAGGTTTTGTGCAATCTTTAACAAGAGAAGGAAGAAAAAAAAGAGAGATCAAAGAGACCAGAGTGCGTGAGTGTCTGCAACCTTCTTCTAACCCCAGCAGAGGTTAGTCCTTTCCACATTAAAACAACAGAGCCACAATGCTCCTGCGACCTTTTTCACCAGCTACAGTGTGCAGACTTTGCTGTCACCCAGGACTCTGCCCTTTCATTAACAACACACTCAGGAAAAAAAATCCCAAAGCTTTCATTTGAGTCGCACTTTTTCAACAAATATATGCAAACATAATTCACCATGGTATATTTATATATTATTTCTCCATAACGGAGGGCAACGTCTATGCTGGAAATGAGGAGAAGCTGCAAATAACAAGCATTAACTACGTTTGTGAATTATTCCCACAACCATCACTATTTTACTTTTAATATAACTACTCCACAAGATTGTTAATTTTCCTTAACATCTTTTAATTGAGAGGGGAAGAAAACTTCAGACGAAGCAGCATGGATGGAGAAAGTGTTCTACAGTCCAGATGTAAAGCTGAACCCATACTGCTGAAGTCTGGGAAACAGCGGCGGCCCTGTTGCTACAAAGCTGTCAAGCCAGGAGATGAGATAATGAATCCGTCATCGGTTGTCATCCCAACATCATAAAGCAACAGCCAGGGTAATTGAATTCCCGGCAGAGGAAGAAACACACAGACAAGAGACAGGGGAAGATGCATGACAAGAAGAAGAAGAAGAAGAAGAAGATGAAGAAGACAGGCTAGTTGTTTATTTGGTGCTAAGAGCCCGCATCTCCTTTACAGGAAAAAAAAAACAGAGTGATGGGATGAAGTGGAACAGACAGGGTCTGACAGCAGATTCTAATAAAATACATTAT
This sequence comes from Etheostoma cragini, assembly GCF_013103735.1. Taxonomy (NCBI): domain Eukaryota; kingdom Metazoa; phylum Chordata; class Actinopteri; order Perciformes; family Percidae; genus Etheostoma; species Etheostoma cragini. The sequence goes on along the minus strand of NC_048409.1, from coordinate 626,529 downwards.
GTAGGTGTTAAAAAAGTAACCAACAATAAGGCATGGACTGCCAGCAGAACAAGCCCGCTGCAGCACTTGCCAAGAAATTAGGGCAGCAAAGACACGCACAGCAAGAGAGAGAGGGGGAGAGAGAGAGGGAGAGGGAGAGGGAGAGAGAGAGAGAGAGAGTGAGAGAGAGAGAGAGAGAGAGAGCGAGAGAGAGAGAGAGAGAGAGCCTTTTCTTGTGGCATCTGCATGAATAACAAGCCTCCCACACATCTGAACTTGAAATGTAAAGGAGAAAATTACACCTCAGACTTTCAGTCAAAAGCATACTTTCTTCCCTGCAATTCAACAAGAGGAATGCGAACACTACAAAATCATTTTGCATCTAAAAAATTCCTGTATTGATTTTTCACATGCAAATCATCTCGTGAAGCCCAGCGCCTATACTGAGTTAGCTACCGATTTGTGTACCTGGGGCTTTAATTACCGCACCGCAGAGGAGAAAAACTCCAGAGTGCCCAAATGACATGAAGCAGTACAATATTAAGTACTATTATGACTACAGTTTTTTAACTGTATCAAAATGTTTGAGGTAGTTAATCAAACTGCTATTGCTATTTAGCTGGCCATGTATATCTGGAGGACAATTTGTTCCATCGTCAACTGGAACGCCAACAGGCATGTGATATTTGTTTGTCTGCTTCATGGTCATCACAGTGGCCCTCCGCCAGCACACTGCCCCTCTCCTACTTTATCAATAATATATCCAAGTCTGTCCAGATATGAGGTTTTAACCAATTCATTTAACTGTCTGAAGTCCTGAGACAATGGTTAGGAACAGCAGATGTTGTGGCTGTGTTGGTATAAGACCATATGATGAGAGGTTTTCTGTAATTATGGTGTTTCAGTATAGGTCGTAAGGTCAACAAAAATCAATAGGATTCTTTCTAAAAGTAAAATTGGATTTGTTTTTTAGATATGTTTAGCATGAAATGTTTGGCTTCACTTTAGCGCAAGAGAGAAGGTCAAAGAGTGGGAGTGTTAATCAGCATTAGAATTTTACGCCAATGTGGCCTTTAATTTTCAAAAAATATGATGGTCACAAACAAGGAAAAGAAGCTATGGCAACAATACTTTGAGGGAAGTGTACCACATCGCAAAAATAGCACACTGGTGTTGAAGTGAGAACAAACTTTCTGTAATATACAGCACATCATAGTGTGTATATACACTCACCGGCCACTTTATTAGGTACCCCATGCTAGTAACGGGTTGGACCCCCTTTTGCCTTCAGAA
>NC_048409.1:606546-625157 GCF_013103735.1 Etheostoma cragini | reverse complement strand
TGATTGGCTGCTTAGAAATTAAGTGTTAACGAGCAGTTGGACAGGTGTACCTAATAAAGTGGCCGGTGAGTGTAAATTATACTTTGGCTTGGCTTTGGATCCATTTGGTGCGATCTTCTCAGTTATTTCTTGTTGAATAAGACGAGCAGCTGATGAACTGTAGTTCTGTTTCAGACAGCCTTCATTCCCCATTCCTGAAAAATAGCCACACCTTTTTACACACTGAAATTTCAGAAGGATTCTCTCTGCTGCCCCTTATCCTCTCTTCTTCACTCCTGTCCAGGTTTGCTCACCATTGTCCCTTCTGAGTAGAAGCTGCCACTGGGATCAACAAGCAGCCAGAATGTATGGACCACATGGTTTGAAAATCAGACAAGAACACAGCAGCGCTATAATTGTCTCCCACATTTACTATGGATGAAGCTCCAGTGTAATCCCAGTGAGGCATACTGTACTTTGGTGTGGCAGCTCCCCTCTGTCCCTCTCTTGATCCCTGTTGCTGTGTCTTAGCAGATGAAGACGGCTCCGAGCTTCTTAGCAGGACTAAAAACTTCTGGTCCTTCCCATTTTGGGATGTTGGTGAGTCAGGTGAGTAAGGTTGGTGAGACTTTTCCAGTGTTTTGAAGTCTGTGTCTAAGGCTATCAGCAGTAAGCTTCCCCCTTGTGGCCCTAGAGGGCCCCTCCAAGCCATTTTACATCACCCCAGCACCTATAGAAAGGCATCATGGCAGGAGTATCTTAAAGGTTAGGGCTTCCAGTTTTGACTGACTTGTTTTTGTATCTGCCTTAGCAACACAAATGAGCAATTTCCCCGTGGATGACACAGCCGCTGTGGGCTATGTCAAGGCCCTGGCCTCAAGTCGGCAGCTGATATGTCTGGTTAGCAGGACTGCCCTCAAGCGAAAAGACGAAGCATTCCTCCGGAGTATCCTGCTGCCACTAGAGGGACTGTGTGTCAATCTCTGGCGGGACCGCAGAGCCTCGAGAAGGAAACAGCCTTCCTCCACTGTCCAAATCATCTTCCCTCCATGCTCAACAACACCACCACTGTACCACTGTTGGCTTCCAGTACAGCTGGAGTGGAGATGCGTGGTCCCACTTTATTTACAGTCTATGGATTGGCCAAGCACATACTGCACAGCACAAAGAATGGGGGAATGAGTGGATAAGCCTACATGGCTTAACAATGGCTCCACGTGTTATTATAGACCTAGGGTAACAACAGAACAAGAGATACCGGGGCGACCTCTAGCTCACCCAGTACAGTGTGCACCTCATGTAGGCCAAGTCCTTGGCAGCGGTCGTCGGTTCAAATCTGACTTTGCTGCACGTCCCCCCCCCCCCCCCCCCCCCCCCACCCTTTCCGGTCTTCAAGCTTTCCTGTCTATTATAAGCCCAACAAATCATATTGACAACTTTATACTGTCTACATTCTCAGCCCACCTGAAAAGGCAAGTATAAAAACAGACATCTGTAACCAGGTTGGTTCAGTGGTAGAGCAGGCGCACATGTACACAGAGGTTTATGGCTCGACAAAGAGGTCCACGGTTCAAATCCAACCAGTGACCATTTCCTGCATGTCTTCCTCCTTTCTCTCACCTTTCTCACCTAGCTGTCCTGTCAAAAATTAAAGGCGGAAAAGCCCCAATAATATAATCTTAAAAATTAAAAACAGAGGACCGTGTTAAATGAAAGATGCCAAGAACTTGCTACAATTTGGCAACATTCATTCAAGAAAACAACAAGATTTCTTCATTATTATTTTACAAGGGCAGTCAGACTAAGCATCGCATTCTCTGGATTCAGTTAGCACTCACATAATATCAAGACATGTGAAGACAGAGAAATGGCATAAAAGAATACTCTCAAACACTGGGCTAGAGGCGCCTCCCTCTAAGTGACACCTAAGGAATAAGCAATGTGATTACCTCAGGGAACACATTTCTCAAGGAAAAAAAAAATCTACATTCATATACTCTTTCACTGTAGGCATCAATATGTGATGCATAATTTATGATTTTGGTGCATCCGCCCTCAGTCTGCCTCGACAACATCTACAGTTCTTTTGAGTTCCTTCATTTCCCAGAATGACTTTCTACGTGCCCTGGAGAAAAGGGCTCTCTGTGTTGCACTGTGTTGCATACAGTATGTGTAGAGCATGTGGTTTGAGTAAGAGCAACCGCAGTGGTGTTAAACATTTCATGGCGAAGCAGAAGTCAGCGATGGATCAATGTGTGTAATGCACGGTTCAGCCATCAAAGAGGTTGTTGTACTTCACATCCACGAAGAGGCAAGCTACAAATGCATTTCACAGGTTACAGCTATGTGTCATGGGTATGACGGCTGAGTCTACCCAGAGCTGTGTCCTAATTCCATGTAACATAATAATTCTAAGCAGGTCTTGAGACATTTGCTTGATTTGTGAGTGTGCTGTTTATGGACTCTGTTGTCCCAAAATGCAATGCACAAAGGAAAATGGTGCAGTTACTCACAGCTGCAAAATGTTTTAACAAATTTTGGATTCAAAAGCTCAGTGAAAACCTCACAAAACAAGCAAACAAAAAACTGTATAAGCCATTTGCATTCTCTTGAAGTTTAATCAGCAGCCATTTTCTAAAGCTTATGTAAGTTTGATTGACATCTCTCATGCCATGTTTGCCCATCTGGTTCAATTAGGTCTCGTTCATTTAGGAAATAAACTGTATATAAAGATGGACGTAGTGTCTCCACTTCCTCCCAACGTACAAAAGTAAAGCTAAAAATCCCAGTCAATCCCAGCCCATGGCCCATCCCCTTCTCTATGTCCAGCATCAACTCCGGATTTAGGAAGGTGAGAAGATTGTCATTTAGTCAGATCAACAAAACCAATGCACTTAGACAAGGTGAAAAACTAGGTCTGTTGCCTCAATGGTCACGGTTATTAGACACTTACATTAATCAAAAGCTAAACTGAACAAATTTATCAATGTCTGCTGAATATGACAATAATCTCATTTCTGTTACCGTCTGAACTCCTGCTCACGATCATCGGATTTTTCTTTGTGTGAACTTTGTATGACCACGGGGGAAATACGTCCATGAGCACAGTGTGTCGGTCACTGGAGTACATTTTGTTTTTATTATCCTCATAAGATGCAGGATAGGTCACAGAAACTGTCCAATAGATGAGTTAACCTGTCAGTCCATGTGACTTTGTGTTCACAACTCTTGGTTTGTTTGTAACAAGTCCGCGTGAACCCATATTGGACCAGAGCCAAAAGGAAACTATGGGTCTTTATTCCCTTTGGTTTGGACTCAGGGAACTGAACGACAGGCAAAACGACACAGTCGGGGCAAAACTAATGAGCATATAAATGAACGGTTACTCCACACTGCATTTTCAAATATTTCAACGTGATGCGACTTCTTTTACTGGCCCACACTTGACCCGCACAAAATACGAACACCACCACACAACAAACTGTACCCAGAAATGGAAAGTCTATGGCTAACTGTTACTGAACAGTGTGAAAATGTTTCAGAGTGGACTTTTCCATTAATGAGCTAATCCTTATCATTCACTTGCTCTGTGAGAGTGTGTGTTTGGCATATGGGGGCAGGGAGGGCATGTGCACACACACAAAAACACAGTGGTTAGAGGAGAAAAAACCTGATCTTCTAATCTGTGGAAGACAGCGCGCCCAGATACAGGCCGGGGCTTTGATACTAGCTCCCAACAGAGCTTCATTAACCGTGGAAGTGCACCAGCCTCTTTTGCCTGTATTTACTTTCACTTTCTCAATGTTATTATTTTATAAATCTAGTGGAGATGATTGATTTCCTGTACAGGTTGATTCAGTGCTCTGTGGAAGCCTTTGACTCTTCTTTTCATTTTAGCTTTAAAGAAACACATTGGACACACCTCCATTAGGTAATCATTTCCCTCTCCTCTACGATAACACGGCAATGTTCCTCCCATATGCCTGCATTAATCACCATGATAATAACCTTCCTCTGCCTCTTCACAGCTGAAATAAACCAGATAGCACATTCAGTAACGAGAATGAAATATGGATTCTCACCACAATACACACATGAATAAAATCATCATTTGTCTCATAACATATCAGGCTTACTGTTATCTGAGATAAAATACCGTGAGGAGGTTTGTTTAATATATAAAAGGGTTTTCAAAAAATCATTAAAGGATCATTTTAGTTTCAGTTTTTTTTTACTGCAATGAAGTCAGACGGGTAGGAAGATAAATATTAATTTCCAGGTAGATCTCTCTCTCTCTCTCTCACACACACACACACACACACACACACACACACACACACACACACACACACACACACACACACACACACACACACACACACACACACACACACACACACACACACACACACACACACACACACACAATGAAGTCGGTCTGTAAACTGGAATGGTTGTTTCCATAAAACTGTTTTTAGTGATGTCTTCCCTTTGATCTAAGAAATTTACATTGTGAGTGCAAAATGATTATTATTATACAAAGTAAAGACCCAAATTGTCCTTTAAGATGAATTTTTTTGGCATGGTTCTGGGGATGGCAGTGTTGGTGTGTTAATCCACCACTTTTGGTCCAGACTGAATCTCATATCTAAATAACTATTGGAGGGACTGCCCTTTCATTTGGTGTAGACAGGCATGGTCCCTAAAGGATGAATAACTGGAGATCCGCTGACTGTTCCTCTGCTGCCTCCAGCATGTTGACATTTGTGGTTTTTAGTGAAATATTTATTATTCAACATCATCAACAACTATTAATTGGACTGCCATATAATTTGCTACACATGTTCCTCAATCTCTTTCAAGGCTGGACTACTGTAATTCCTTCCTATCGTATTGCTCCAATAAGTCCCTGAAGACTCTCCAGCTGATCCAGAAATCTGCAGCGCGTGTGCTGACAAGAAGAAAAGAGATCATATTTCTCCTGTATCAGCTTCTCCACATTGGCTTTCTGTACAATCCAGGGTTGAATTTAAAATCCTTCTCCTGGTCTACAAAGCAATCAATGATCAGGCCCCATAATATCTTAAAGAGTTTATGGTAACTTAATGTCCCGCTACAGCACCACGCTCACAGAATGCAGTTACTTGCAAAAAGTAGAATGGGAGCCAGAGCCTTCAGCTATCAGGCTCCTTTCCTGTGATCCAGCTCCCGGTCTGGGACCGGGGACCAGAGCCTTCAGCTATCAGGCTCCATTCCTCTGGAACCAGCTCCCGGTCTGGGACCGGGGACCAGAGCCATCAGCTATCGGCTCCCATCTGTGAAACCAGCTCCCGGTCTGGGACTGGGTACCTTAGCCTTCAGCTATCAGGCTCCATTCCTGTGGAACCAGCTCCCGGTCTGGGACCGGGGACCAGAGCCTTCAGCTCTCAGGTTCCTCTCCTGTGGAACCAGCTCCCGGTCTGGGACCGGGGACCTGAGCTTTCAGCAATCAAGCTCCTCTCCTGTGGAACCAGCTCCCGGTCTGGGAACGAAGACCAGAGCCTTCAGCTATCAGGCTCCTCTAGCCTGGCGGAGAAGGGTGTATAGCTGCAGACACGCCACCCCTTCTTCTCTGCTTCTCTTCAGTGTTGTCAAATTCATCTTTCAAATTCAACCTTTATAAAACTGCCCTGCACCAGCTCTTAGATCTGCTGTAATAGTGCTAGACGGCCAGGGACTTCCTTTGACACACTGAGTGTCTCCTTTATCTCTCCATCCGTGTGCCTCCATGTCCCAGAAAGGCCTGTTACCAACCTAGCTCTGGAGAGCTTATTCTCCTTATGTTTCTTTGGCCCGCAGTTTTCCTTGGATTAGGGTGGCATCTAAATCAGGGTTGCAGCTGTCGTTGTAGTCCTGCTCCGCACCCTGCTACATCCTGCTATGCCCTGCTTTGCCCTACTATTTCTAGTCATAGTTCCATTCTTTTTATTGTAACTATAACCGCCACTATTTATCACACCCCCAACCGGCACCATCAGACACCAAGCGCCTGGATCTGTCAGAGGTTTCTCTCTAAAAGGAAGTTTTTCGCGCTAAATGTCACGCTAAACGTCACGCTAAATGCTTGCTCTTGGGGGGAATTACTGGAATTGTTGGTTCTTTGTAAATTATAGTGTGATCTAGATCTGTCAAGTGTCTTGGGATAACTCTTATGATTTTATACTATGAACATTTTTTAATTGAAATTTGGTGATCCCCTAACTTTGAATTTGTCAACATTTCCCAATATTCTTAATTAGGAAGGGCAGAAGTTGGAAGGTGCATGTTTTAAACAGAGAATACAAACTTCTGCCCTCCAGTGGGTGATTTAGAGTCCCTCTATTTAAACACAACAGGGTGAAGAGTTCTTTTCTAGCCGGTTCTCGCCAGTTACCCAGTGTGCTTTGCTGAATGGTCTCAATGTTTTATTGTTTTGTTTTATGTGAATACTAGTTTACTAGAGTAAGTTAATATTTGAAGTAATGCAGGGAGTGTGCATTTAGTTTCTATACTTATGTTTAAATAACACTGTTAGTGAGTGGCTGTTAGGGGGCGGTTGTGGCTCAGTTTGAAGGTTGGTGGTTGGATCCCTGGCCCTGCAGTCCCATGTCGAAGTGTCCTTGGGCAAGACACTGAACCCTGAGTTGACCCTGATGCTGTGTGTGTGAGTGTGTATCTGATGAGCAGGTGTGAATGTGTGTGAATGTGTGTGAATGATGGATGGTTATTGTATTATGTAGAAGCTTTGAGTAGTCGCTATGACTAGAAAAGCGCTATATAAGAACAGTTCATTTACATTTACATAAATCTTGTGAAATGGCCCCCATAACAGTGGAGTGTGATGTGTAAGATGAGAGAGCAGAAGTTAAGTCATGTATGTCATGGTTGTATAAAAGCAACGGTTACCGAAGCGCAAACCAGAACAGAAGGCATCAATACATTGTTGGGGAGGGTCAAACCTTTTTTCCCAATCATTTTGGAGACTCATAGAAAAATGTATTCCTGGTGAAGGAAGGGTAATGTCTATTTTTACAGAAAACCCCAAAATGAAATAAATAGCAAACAGTCCCTTAAGAAGTTGCGCTAAGATTTTGCACCCATGCTAAAGGGTGACAAAAAAAACTTAAAGTTTGTTGGATAATGTTGATGCCTATCTGTATGGTGGTTCCGATAATGATATGATTAATAGGGGGCAACCTTGTTTACACAAGGTTATGTCAGACAGCTTTTTAGCTGGCACATCCCATTACTCCTCTACACAGCCTTGCATCTGATAAGGGCCTGACAGTGACACAGTCCCCTCAGTAATTAGCAGCACAAGAAGGAGCCAAGGATCAATGAGTTTCCCATTGGAGGGATTCTGGCCAGGGAAGACCAATGAGGGAATCAGAGGAGATGGGAAGGCGAGAGTCACAGGTTTCAGATAAAGTGCAAGAAAAAAAGAGAAAAAAAAACACTGCAATGATTATTTGCACTGGCTAGATTCATTTCTCGTTACTGTGTTAATACACTCCCACTCCCGGTTTGCACATTAAATAGGCATTACTGGTCCAACAGCAGGGACGGGAATGATGTGTTCATCCAAAAGCACAAGTCTGAAAGCACAGTTAGCTGAGTTAGCCCCCAGTGCAATTATCTATTTGAAATGTATGAGGAAGAAGCGCTGGTTATCAATTCACAGACTAAGGCTGCAGTATAATGGTTGCATTGTTGCACTCAATGAATACAAAGTGTGTGGAGAAGTTTTTAGCTCAATAATTTAGACTGTAAATCTGCAAGGTTATCTTAAGTCTCTGTGAGCCCTGAAAGTCAGAAGTGCCAGCGCTTCCATTCTGTCCCTGCTGATGTAATGATAAAACCAGTGAGGTGTTTCATTACTCCCACACCCCTCGCCGCTTTAATGTCATAGACACTCCAACAGCCTTTACAGTATCCGTCTCTTGGCATCCCAAATACGTCTGCTCCCTTCGTCCTCTTGCTGTTTGCTGTTTGCTATTGGTCATGGGTAAACACATGTTTTTTTTCTCTATGCCAGGCACATGAACGATTTGCTCTTGCTCAGCGCTGACTAAATGACTCTAATTGACTAAATGTGTCATCTCAGATCTACTTGACCCCCCCCCCCCCCCCCCCCCCCCCCCCCCCCCCCCCCCCCCCCAATGATTGCCCCATGGCCTGAACTTTGGAAAGTTTTCAGGGATGAACTTCAGAGTGTTGCGAAACTTTTTTCTGTCTCCTGATTTTGTGTTCTTTGGAAAAGAACATTTAATGTTCATCCATTTCTACCGTTATCAAAAGTTGATAGCACCATCCTTTAAGTCAGCCAGACAGAGCTGTCAAAAGAGAACAATATTCCTTTTTCTGCCTTCTAATACTCCACACCATATCTCTGCTCTTCAAATCACTGAGCATTACTTTTAAATAAATTAAAGTTGGATTGTAAGCTTGCGTTTGTCTAAGTAATTGTGCCAACTTTGATTTAAGGGAATGGAGCACAGTTAGGCATAATTGTTAAGTAATCAATACTAATAAGGTAGAAATCATTTCACTTTATTTGGGTACTTTTCATGCTCTCTAAAACAGCTCTGTTAATCCTACAGAAGAGTTTGTCCTTCTATGATACAAAACTTAAAAACAAAAATAGACAAATTTACACATTTTTAACTGCATTAAACGTTTCAATTATTTAACTACTCACAATAAAGAGCCTTCAATTTAGAGAAAAACCCTTCTGGGTTCAAATCTCAGTGTCTTTCATTCACTCTCCTGAATAATACTCAGAAAAGACTCACATGGAATATGCAAACGAGGAAAATGGGAAGCATGAACACACATGTATAGATAGTACACAGGTACATACAGTACATACAGTACATATTACTACTTGGACCAGTGGTTCCAAAACGTTTTTATGTCTAGGATCCCTAAACCGACATTAATTAGACCGCAGATGTTGTCCTAGGGACCCCCATCTGACAGGATTTTTGCTTTTAGATGTTTTCTTACAGAAAATGTTTGAAACTCGCAACCAAAGTAGTCATCCAATCCGTCATTGTGTCACTTAGGGATGGGATTATAGTGAAAATAAAGGATTCCTTTTTTGCTAGGGACCCACTGAAACTCCTTCAAGGACCCCGGGGGTTCCCGTACCCCACTTTAAGAACCAGAATTTACAAAAGAGCATCATCCACATTTTTACCAATGGCAACTGTAGAGAATATAAACCGTCTGGTTCTGAATGAAATGCTCCTATACTCAACATAAAGTGACTAAACTGGACTCTGCTTTTAAATGGTGTTAGTTCTTATATTGACTTACATGTCCCTTTTTATGCTCTTTAATTAATGCCTTATTTAGCTAGTTTGAAGTGTTTTGATCTGCAATGCATCGACTTCCAAAGCCCCCTTTTTAATGGGGGGGCTGCCTTAATCAGCCATTAACCAAAACAAGAAGCTCATAAAAATGGCGATTATTGATTCATTGTCAAATTGACATTTTAGTTCTATTTTTCACTCACTACATCATCTCTTGATGATTCCGATGGTGCCCTGATCTGCTGAGAGTAAACGTGGCACCAAAACTCCATGAGAGACAAAGCACCAAAGAGTGCAGCAGAGTGTGCCTTTAGCCAGAGAATCCCATATAAATTCCTATCGACTGTGCTTTAGCTGCCCACATGGGGGTCAGTTCTGTGACATCCGTTTCATTATGAGCTGCTCTGTTATGGTTGTCCACCAGGAGCAGCTGCTTTGATTGTGCCACGCGGACAGACACGCACAGAGTTTTTCATTCCTTTTATTGTGTAAGACTGGACATCGTATTGAATACCAGCGTAGGAAGAAGTATTCAGATCCTTTACTTAAGTAAGAATACCAATACCACACTGTGAAAATACTATGTTACAATTAAAAGTACTGCATTGAAAATGTTACATAAAGTATTTAAGTATCACCAGGAAAATGCACCTAACCCTAAGTCTAACCCTACCTTGTATGTATGTATATATGTATGTATGTATGTATGTACAGTATGTATGTGTTATTTGTTTCTGTATTGTGTACATTGTATACACCATCAACTAAAGCAAAATCCTAGTAAGTGCTTCCTACCTAACTATTTTCCAGCTTCAGATTCTGATAGTTTGGACTCAGAGTTTGACTGGATCACCCAGTCACCAGGTGGAGCTAAAACGCTGCACATCACAAGTGGAAGCTGTATTTACATTAAACCAGAGAGTGGCTCATCCAAGTAAATACATTCCCTTCAAGCAAGGTCATCTTCCGACAGCATTAATTATCACTTTATTATCTTTGGCAGCAGGCCTCCATAAAGCATGCCAGAGCTCAGATGATGTTTTGAAAATGAGAAGCGTCTCAACAGTGACTGCTGAGAATTGGAATCAAATTTAAAAAAAAAAAAAAAAAAATCAGGGAACCTATCTGATCGTAGACAGCTGGTCCTGTTTTTCACAATCAGCTCTGGAAAGTGAGTATTAATGTCAACCCCACTTCAAAAGGTTCCTTTGATGCTTATCGCCAGCCTTGACTTGTTGGTCGCAAGCTACGACAGAGATATATATCCACGAAAGAAATATAACAAATCTAATAACTGAGCGCTTCAACACCAAATGGAAAACAAATGACAAGGGCTACTTCAAGCTATTTTAGAGTGCCCATGTTGTAAAAAAAAAAAACACTTCTTCTGGGATTTGGGGGGTTATTTTGTGTCTCTGCTGCTTCCACACACATACAAACTTGAAAGAAAAAACCACCCATGCTGTTTTGAGTGAGATCTGGTTTCTGAATGTCCCCTGTCTTCAGTCTCCGGGTGAGCTGTTCAACATCTACACGTCTTTCTACGTCACTAGAGATGAGGTGGCTAACTGTACCATGCTAGCTCCTTCTCAATGGCAAAACACTGCTCCAACTGCCACTAGTTGACCATAATCTCCAAAAGAACTACTTCCTGTCCCTGTTGTGCAGGAATTTCACAAGTGGCCCTGGTCTACAAGAAGTCTCCCAGCTGATCCTGCCTTGGACTGTCCAAAGCTGGACAAAGAGTTATCTAGCTGATGGGATCGTACCGAGCTACTGAGCATGTGCAGCTCCCAGCAAAGATAGGATAGAAGTGGGATGTCTCACTCTCGAGTTAAACAAGTGAGATGTCTCACTCTGGAGCTAAAACAGAGACCTACACACACAGGGTGAAAACAGGATCTGCAGCAGTGTGCAGTATAACAACAACATGGTGTTTTTTGAAAATGAAACCATGTAAACCTATTCTGGTACAACCTCAAAATACAATTATGAACCTGAACATGAGCAGAATGTGGGTCATTTAGGACTTCATGAATATGCATATCTTAATTATCGCAAAGGTAAAACCAAAAGGATTGTTCTCAATCATGGTCTGGAAAGACCGGGTGATGTCAATCTTAAGGTTTTAAATGCCCAGACTCATCTGACCCCCCCCCCCCCAACAATCAGCACCATGTCTTCTTCTAAACTGGCTTCTTTTTTATGCACATTAGTACACATTTTTACCTGGGGTGCCCAAACTTTCAAACTATATAATATAAATAAAATTGAATTGAATTATGATAATGCTGCCTTTTTTTTTTAAATAGTTGTTAATTTTTCTTACTATGACTTTTGTTCTTATATTTTGTACCTGTCATTTTATTTCAGCTGTTTTTATATTCTCTTTAAATGGTTTGCTCTTTAATGTTTTATGTAAAGCATGTTGAATTCAAATAAACATGGTTTCAATTGAAAGATTCCAAAGGACGCCATCAAAAAACAGGATTGTATTGACATGCACATAACAAGGGGTAATACAATACTTTTGCAGTACTTTCTATGTACCTGCAGGGCTAGGTTCTCTGCGTGTTACCAGGACCACTCACCTATGAAGTTGAGGTAGCCTTCTCCACCCAGCCCATGAGTGAGGAGGCGGATCATCTTATGAAGCTGTATGCCGCGGTCGATGACAGGTGTCATGGCAATCAGGGAACTCATGTTGGTGTACATCTCCTTGTCCATCAACCAGAAGGCCAGAGTCTTATCCCCAACCAGAGCCTGAAGAGGTGGATTATGTTTTATGACCCACTGCAAGATAATCCACACTTTGACACTATAAAGTGGGATCGGGGAGGAAAATCGCCTACCTGATCATGACTTTCTGCATAGGCTATGCATTTCTCTCCATAGCGCCTGTTGGTCAGTGTGTGGACGATATTGCCCATGTCCCAGTCCTCATCCTTTAACTCCTTCAGGATCTGCGGAGTGACAGAGTTGGGTTATTGAAAAAGGGTTTGATAGATGTGTAGCTGAGAGATCCATTCGGGCTCTGACTGATGTCTAAAGCTCAGTATTTCAGGTCTGGCACTCTTTCTTACCTAAGTCTTTCTTACCTCTTTCTTCTAAGTTTTTTTCTGGATTACACTTCTCTCTCAGATCAATCTCTGTTTTGACATCTCTATATCCCCACTGTGAGTTATGTCTACCTTTGAATGGCGGAAATGGAGTTTTTAATAACTTCACTACAGCCCATGGGTAGTAAGGCATCAGCTCTCCCTTCCTGAGACGGACAAGGTCAGAACCTCTCATCCAAACGGAGGGATTCGACAATAAATCCCTCCATGGAATCAATGCCCTGCCAATGGCCTGCCTACATGCACACTTCCTGACCGAAAGGAGTCATTTTCAGAGGTCAGAGGGAAACAGGGGGGCCACCAAAACATGCATCTCGAGCACATGTGCCCACACAGTGCTGCTATATAGTTCTAATAAAGAAAAAAAGAGCGCAGGGCAGAGTAAAGATAAGCACATAGACTGTAGTGGTGGCGGGCATGGAGATGATGTAATAAACAAGAGAAATGTTGGAAAGCCACAGTATCAATAACATTTCTAAATAGAAAAAAAGAGAGTTTTTGCCCTCCAAGAACCCTTGGTGATAGTATGCAGCCTGTCTGATTGGTGGGGGAGTTGCAGAGTCCATCTCAGTGACAGCTTGAAGTCTGCTCCGTGGAATTTGCTGTGACAACTGATTGACATGTCAGGAAACCTTTATATTACTCTACAGAGCCATAATCCTCAGAGTAAAGACAGTAAATTGTGTCGATCAATATGTCTGAGATGAACTGGCCGGTCCACCTAAATAGAGGCTCTGCTGTTCTATATATCACCATCTGTTCACATTCACTCTTCTTCACCTTAGCCTTGTGTGGCCATATTAGGCGTTGCCAAAGCCGCCAGAAAACCTCAGCCAGGCATCCCTCGTCTACATGTTCTACAGATTCTCAGACCTTTGAACTCCCTCTCAGCTCAGTGCACTGCCCCAGATCCTCGAGTCAAACCTTTGCTGGCTGGTAACAAATGTCCTGAGTTAACAAGCAGGCTTTGACACAGACTGGCTTCAACCATCCCCACCAGTTCATGTCTGCCTGTTTTTCTTCCATGTAACTGGATGTTTATAGTAATAATAATTTTGCTTGCACCATGTTATATTGCTTTAAAATAACATGTTTATTTAGTTTAGTGAAGCTTGTGGTTTTGAGTTATAAAGTCAAGAACATTTAATGTTACAGAGAAATGTGAGAAGATTAAAGCCAAGTGTTCAGGCACATTGAGACAAACTAAATGGATATGTAAGGGATGAACGGAGCAAAGGGGGCTAATACTAAGTTTTTCCCAAATATATCAAAAGGCAAAAATGCACATACAAAAAAGGAATGAGTAATATTTAATATTTCAGCATTTAATTTGGCTTGAGGCTTAAAAAAGAATCTTGAAGATGTGTAACAAAACAGATGCTTTTACAGTTCAAGCTCTATATTTAATGTTACCGTATATTGATAATGAGCAATACAGTTGAACATAAAGGACAATGAAGGACAATTTAGGTTTTTACTAGAACATGGTTACATGCTTTTAAGGTCCAATGTGTGAGAATCTCTCCCATCTAGCACTGAGATCATATTTCGCCATAAACTCTCTCGCGCTACGCAGTTCAAAGTAGGTATAACAGCTAAAGTGGCCTTGAATTTGTGTGGTCCTCCATGTTTCCTTCTTCAAACCTGGTGGGAAGCGGTGATACTCGTTAGCACCATTAGCTGCATATGCAGCATATCGAGCATTAGCAGCATTAGCTCCACTGGGAGTTTATCATGTGACAGGGAAAATGCAAAAGGCGGAGGAGTACGTCCTGTATGTCCCTCACCAGATTACGTATTTCAAGATGGAGCATGAATATGGAGCGTCTACCCCGGTTCATGTGAATGCAAATGTAAAATGTCAAGCCAAGAGGAATACTTGGAACTAAAGGTGGTGGTAAATATTCATAAAAAGGACATGGTCAGTGATTCAGTGTCTTCAACATCTGCACCGCCAGCAGCCGGGGAATGACTGTACCGGTGCTGTAGCAGCACTTTCTATCTAGGTGTTGGTTGGGCGGCCGTGGCTCAGGTGGTGGAGCGGTCGTCTACCCACCTGAAGGCCGGTGATTAGATCCCTGGCCCCTGCAGTCCCATGTCAAAGTCTCCTTGGCCAAGACACCCCAAATTGCTCCCGGTGTTGTGCCATCGCTGTGTGAATGTTAATTGAAACGAAGTCTAATGTGTGTAATGTACTGTAGCTGTAGGGAAGTCCTGATGGCTCGTTTAAAGGCACAGTTTCTGATACCGTGTACCTTTCTCTGTGATTAGTGAGAGCGTTGTGATACTTTAAAGTATTTAAACTGATTTACAATAAAAAAAAAAAAGAGTCATGGAGATACCATTTCAAAATAACCACTGTAGATGGGTCATAATTACCAGGTGTCTACTCTCAAGACATTTTTTAAACAAAAGGTATCTTGTTAAAGCAGAATGGATAAGTAGCATCATGGAAAGGTAACATATGGATAAATTCACTAGTCATACAGTTTTAAAGTGAATCCCCCCCCCCAGTTCCAATATGAAGGCTAAACGACTGAATCTGCAGGATATACCCCGGGGATCATCCAGGGCCGCCTCCACATCCACGTACAATCAGACACTTTACACTTCCTTATGAGTCATTACAATTCAATTTCACCGCAAAAAGTGGTCTGGGAGCAATTAATCTTGGAGTGGGACTGTCGGAGCGGAGAAAGGAGTGACTGGGTTGACGACTTCCCCACCACCAGCTCACCCACATCAGCCCCGACCAGCAGAGCTTCCTGGCACCACTGACACTCCACTTCATCAATGATAATGAGCAGCGCACAAATCTTACTTTACAAGCCTGCTGTCAGGAGCCAACCAGAGTGCCCAGATTAATTAGGCAGAGCCAGAAATAAAATGAAGGAAAGAAAAAACTAGCAGTGCAGGATGAGGTCATCGCCCTGCCACTGACATGCTGTGACTGATTCAAGATCCTCTCTACTACCATCATATGGTGCTGGGAAGGACTCGGAGGCTGGCGTTTGTTTAGTGTTAAGCTCTTGTTTTACATTTGGTGGCAGTCCAAGCATCCTTTTTTTCCTGTCTTTGAAAAACACTATTACTTTGTTTGAGGTTAAGTTGCTATGGTGAACTTCTTCTCTTTCCACGCACATTACCGCCCGAGATGAGCGAGCAACGAAGGTGTGCACCACTCAACCGCATGGATCGAGCTAATCCCTCCCTACCTATATATTTTCACAGATTTGAAATGATCTAATAAAATAAGCAGGAAGCTGAATTGCTGACGTTAAACGAGGCAAGTGGAGGGTGATGCCGGCTGAGGGGGTCAAAGAGAGTGGGCGCCCCTAAAAGGCTGACATGTTTTCATGAACAAGCTGAGTCCATCAGTGCAGGTGGAATTGTATCAAGTCATATTATTTGAAAGTGATTCCAGTATGATGGACAGAGCAAAGTATGTGCACCAGAAATGGATTCCCCCCCCCCAAACAAATAAGAAGAGAGTTGTCCAGGCTGAGATTTTCATTCAATTAAAGTAAATGGAGGAACAGAAACACAAATCGGGACAATTGACTCAGAGGTCATTCACGTTGAAGAGTGGCGAGAAGCAGAGGGATGCTGGAGAATTCTCTGCATCGCCTTCTCTTCTCCTAGCCGCGACTGGCGAGCCCTCCACCTCCTCCACCTCTCCGTCTCTAATTGTTTCAATTACATCTCAATCTACTGGAGCTGGAGGGAAGGGTGCTTGTTAAATTGGAGGGCTTTTGTAACATTATCCATTAGGAGTGACAGCATTTTATGGTCTTAATCAGATCAAATCATCCAAACTTGTGCTGTGCGCCTTATCTGCTCCTCATTAGGATATCTTAATTTTTCACAGCCTGTTGTCCTAACAGGCTGCTGCAGCCAGTAAATGAGTCGTATCAATCAGTCATGTTGAGGACCAAACACAGCGTGAGGCGCCGCTCCAGGAACCAGGAGAGATTCATTGGTGCGCACATGTGAATCTATAAATAAGCCCACAGCCATGTTGAGCTCGCTCTTTGTCTGTCTCTTTTTCCTTCTGTCTGTCTATCTCTACTTCCATCAGTCAGTCAGTCAGTCAGTCTCTATTTCCATCTCTATTTCCGTCAGTCTGTCTGTCTGTCCATCCATCCATCTCTTTCTGTCTTTCTGTCCGTCCGTCCGTTATCTTGAATGCCTGCCCTCCCCGCTCCATGTCTCTAGCCCCCACTCCAGGCTCCACTTCAGTCCATTCAAATCCCTCCCTAATTGACTCTCTGTGAGAAAAGGCAAGGCTGGCCCTGAGTGCACTTCACTGACTATACCAAGGCATGTTCATATCAATGCTTCCCTGAACAGAAACACAAGCATTTGGCGGCTCGCTTGCTCTCCTTGAGCTTTACGATTCACGTGATGTCAAGTCTCCTCAGGGAGGCAACAAATGGAATAAAAAAAAATGCAACCAGAAGAAGTATCCAAACCAGGATTGCAGTATAAGCAATACGGTTTGAAAAGTAAAAGCAGCAACAACCTGTCCAGAGGGGCGACCCGAGGATAATCCTGTGAAACCTTTGCTTATTTTAGAGCAGTGGTTCTCAAACATCAAGGACCCCTAAACTGACAGAAACTAGACCAGGGTCCAAGGGTCCCCATCTGAAAGGACTATTGATTTTAGATGTTTTGTCAAAGAAATTCTATGAATGATTCTATGAAACATTGTGTTAATTACGGATGGTATTGTAGTAAAAATATGTTATTTCACTTTTAGCTGGAGACCCCCTGTAACCCCCCTCAACCCCCACTTTTGAGAACCATCATCTCAGTGGTGCAGCACTGCCTGGCGCACAGCCATTGCAAGCACCGCCGAGGAAGGTCAAGTCTAGGACTATCTCTCTCCCCTGCCCTCCTCTGCTACTCGTTTCTCCTCCCTCCATCCTCACTACTGAGTACAGCCCACCGCTGTGAGCGACAGACTTGATTAACGATGCATAGACTTCCCCCATTGAGAAACACAAGAAACTGTAGTGCAAGAGGATGCACGCTGCGCTGAGGTCACACACTCCGCTTTGCTTTTTCACCAAAATATGAGTAAATATAACTTTCAGTGTGTAGAAGTTGATAAAAAGGCACACATAGATACAATAGATAACCCTGTCAGGCATTCTGCAAATAGCATTTTTCCTTAAATATCAAACAAACGAACAATAAAGAAAAGTCCTCTTGCCCTAAACGCACGCACACACACACACACACACACACACACACACACACACACACACACACACACACACACACACACACACACACACACACACACACACACACACACACACACACACACAAACACAAACCCAGAGATAACCTGTTGCTTGTCTGCATTCCTACAAATGTACTTTCTTAAAGCCCCATTGTGTAACTTTATGGGTTTAGTCTTGTAAGCGTAGAATCTTTAGAATGACTCGGAAAACATACGAGTGACTCGCCGACATGTTGCGCCTCCATCTTTAAAATACATTTACCAAACAGGGACATACAGTTCTTCCGTCTTCTACACACTGGCACTGTGAGGAATGCCAGGGAGGGGCAGATTTGAAAGCGTGTTGTTATGGAGGATAACGGTTGTCCTCTAGGACATGTAACAGACTCGCCAAGGAAGTTAAAAAGAGACTTAAAACAACAACGCGACAGGCAAAGCAACGAGACAAAAGTTAATACTGGAGTGGCTTTTCCAAGATGGAAAGATCTCCGAAGGAGCAAGGATTTTAAAAGGGACGCCAAAGTTCCCTGCTGTCTTCTCTAAAGGTCATTCTGCCATGTGTGTAAATTCAAAGTTTTATAGTTTCTTGGCTAACTATAGCATGGTTGAGCATAACGCTAGAACGACGTCTAGGACACTTTTCCATATGTGTGGTGATTTCCCTGGCAGACCACTCACATCATGTAACACAGACCAGCTACAGCTGGAACAGCTGCGTGTAACCATGGAGATACTAAGAGATCATTTTGGTTTCAATCTCATTGTTCATACTGCTCAAAAAAATATTAAACACACAAACCTTGCTTCTCTCCTACGCTGTAAACATGGCCTCACACTATTAATCTCGTATGATATACAGAATAAGCACTGGTACGTCACTAATATTAGCTTGCATATGTATGGGAACCTGATAGCTGACCGGAACGGGGGGGG
>NC_048409.1:599464-606406 GCF_013103735.1 Etheostoma cragini | reverse complement strand
GGCTAGAAAGTAATATGCAGTTGGTTGTAATATACAATGTGACCGCTAGATGGGAGAAATTCTAACACATTGTAGCTTTGATAATAGTAATTTTTCCCTTTTCATAAACTCTGTGGCATACTGACAATGGGTGACATTTCTCACTAATACAGGCTTTGAGGAAACACCAGGGGAACATGTACTGATCCCAAATACAGTAAATCTAGCCAAGCTCTCCAGAAGAGGCAAACAAGGTGCTCCAAAACAAGATTGAAAAAAGCTTTGGGAGAGCAAGTCTGCACGTGTGCAGCAGGGTGTAGGTGCCAGCTGAACACACAGCAACATTCAGATATAGAAATATATAATTTAGAACTGTTCTGGCTGGGCAGGCATGCTCTTTCCATGTGCTAATCTGCGTCAGCATCATCCATTTATGGTCTGTCATAGCTATAAACACTGTTTTCCCATTGTGGGCCATTAAGTACTGCAACAGTGGCAGTTTGGGCTCAAGTGGCGAGCTAAAGGGTGCTTCAACAGTTGTTGTGGAAGGACGGAGAATATTTGGAGCCCAGAATTGCCCATCCAGTCTGAACCAGTGCTGGATGGGAACACATCACTCGATGGTGTTATTACGTTTGCTGGTAACAATTGGACATGTACTCTTTTCAGTACACTCTTTAGTATTGATAATAACTATTAAGTTGTCTGTGTCATTGTGCTACTTGAGGTACTGTTTTTGTGATCATCTTACCTAAATACTATATCAGATTGTGGTTTAATGATCTAAAAATGATCTGCCATCACTGTCCCCCTGTTCATCTTGACACAATTTTTTGGCCCAGCTAATGACCTATTTTATATACTAAATCTGGTGTTAAAACTGTCCATAGACTTTTAAGGGGGGGAGAATGATATCTCCATAATAGAGAGTCCACCTCACCCTCCTTTTAAGTCCACCACGTTTGCCCAAAAACAAAGTTGGTGTCAATTATGTATGGGATTTAAGAATCAAATCAGTGAGTTTTTTTTCCGTAAAACGTTGTATAGCATAAAATAGTATATATAATATTTCAATTTAAAGCTTTAGTGTGTAACTTTTTGATATTATTGGACATCTGTTACATTCAAGCCATTCCAAAATGAGTTCTCAGCTCCACACACCTCTCTCTGGACTTCTCAGTATGTCCCCCCCCCCCCGGTCTCTGTTCAGAAGACTGTGGCGGCTGAAGCCTTTCCTATGCAGCAACTCGAGAGAAGATAATGACCTCTTCAGAACCATCATGTTTTTTTGTCCTCCTTGGCTACTAGCAACTAGAATTCCTCATGGGGGAGACAGAAACCCCGCACTATAGCTGTAATGTTATCAACGCTGCCATTGGGAGCTTCCAGTTAATTTAAATACTGTTATTAAAGAACATTTAATGATACTACTTTATTAAAAGGTATTTAATGATACATCTTGAAGATAATTGTTGTAAGCATATCATTTTGATGTGACTTAACATTATCAGCAAATGAATAATACTAAAGGTCCCATGACATGGTGCTCTTTGGATGTTGTTATATAGACCTTATTGGTCCCTAATATTGTATCTGAAGTCTCTTTTATATAGACCTTATTGGTCCCTAATACTGTATCTGAAGTCTCTTTTATATAGACCTTAGTGGTCCCTAATACTGTATCTGAAGTCTCTTTATATAGACCTTAGTGGTCCCTAATACTGTATCTGAAGTCTCTTTTCAATAGACCTTAGTGGTCCCTAATACTGTATCTGAAGTCTCTTTTATATAGACCTTAGTGGTCCCTAATACTGTATCTGAAGTCTCTTTATATAGACCTTAGTGGTCCCTAATACTGTATCTGAAGTCTCTTTTATATAGACCTTAATGGTCCCTAATACTGTATCCTAAGTCTCTTTTATATAGACCTTAGTGGTCCCTAATACTGGATCTGAAGTCTCTTTTATATAGACCTTAGTAGTCCCCTAATACTGTATCCTAAGTCTCTTTTATATAGACCTTAGTGGTCCCTAATACTGTATCTGAAGTCTCTTTATATAGACCTTAGTGGTCCCTAATACTGTATCCTAAGTCTCTTTTATGTAGACCTTAGTGGTCCCCTAATACTGTCTCTGAAGTCTCTTTCCCAAAATTCAGCCTTGGTCCAGAATTCAAGCCACTAGAGCCAGTCCCACAATGAGCTTTCCTTAGTATGTGCCATTTCTGAGTCTATACCTTTGAGGAGAGAGAGGGGGGGCAAGGTGGAGGCTTGGGATGTGGCCTTGACTGACTGTCACTTTGCCCATTTGAAAGGCATGATGTCTCTCTCTCATGGGGGGGCAAATTCTCTGGGCAGGCAAAGCAGAGAAAGGGGAGACATCATAAGGAGCAAGATTCCAGATCGGCCGATTTGACCCTTAATTTTCTCAAAGGCAGAGCAGGATACCCAGGGCTCGGTTTACACCTATCACCATTTGTAGCCACTGGGGGGCCATAGGCAGGCTGGGGGAACTCCTATTAATGTTAAAAAAAACTAATGAAGTGAAATTGTCATGCCATGGAACCTTTAAGTATATTTTTTCTTAACACTACACAAGCCCAAACTACTATTTTTGTTTAGTCACTTGCTATCGCGGACACTGTTCAACGTCTTTTACTTCAGTGGGGGTTTTTCGAGATGTTTTTGTGTTCGAGTGTGCACACATTAGCTATATTTCGTCTGGAAGAGAGCAGAGCAAAGAGCTGCACATTATGTTGTATGGCATGCCAGATGGTAACCGTACAGTCTGTGGAAGAAACATGGAGCAAGTGTAAACTCTGACAGGAGGCAAGAAAACTGGTCTGCAGACTTCATTATTCTAAAATAAGCTTTTCCTCAGTACAGTGTAGCCAACACTAAAATGAAAAGACAATGTGATTAATATGTGAAATAAGGTACAATTCTCCACCACTACAGTATTGTAGTAGTAATGACACTAAAATTGAAAAAATAAACAGACATGATGAAAAAACTAATTACAGCAAGATCAAGGCACCTTCCGTACCCCATTCTAAACCCCTTCTTTTTCTTTTTCATCTTCCCATCTAATTTTAGTTTAAGCTTGTCCATTTGGTCTTCAGGGTTTTCAAAAGTCACATTTCATCTGTAAGTAGAGCGATGCTGTCTCTTTGAGCTTCCAGGATTTCAGGGAATCAATGACGACAATCAGCACCGAGGTGAACAAAGACTGACGACACACACGGATTGTTTTCCAATTAGCTTTGCACAATCATCTCCACAAATGAACACATATTTACCCATTTTAACCCCACACACAAATTACATTGGAACATTGTCACATTAAAAACAATTGAAGCTTGAAGAAAAAAAAAAAAAGCCATTAGAGATCTGGTGAGCTCAATGAAAGTCTGGATTCTAGGACTGCAAACCGTCATGCTCTATTGCCATTTCATCAAATTTATTCATGAAAATTCCAATAATTTCAATTTAAAATTATATATTTTTTTATATTTCATCACAGCTTATTGTTCCTAGTGTTACATTGAAAATAATTGACCCGCTTCTTCTTGAATTCATTACGGCTGAAATTATTCTCTGCACTTGCAAATGAGGTTGGGATTATAAACCTGCTGGCTCAAGGGTTTGTTAGTTGATCTACAAAATGTTCACATTATCAAACTGGTTGGGAAAAATGATCAGAGCATTGCTTTTCAACAGACAAATAACCTTTGCTTCGCCATGGTGTAAAGCTACCTACCCCAAGGACAGACATTCCAGACTGAACAATGAATCAAAGTGAAATGTAAAGCTGACTGCGGCCCATTCAAACGCTCCACTTAAGAGAGAGAGAGAGAGAGAAAACACTTTGGCTTGGATCGGTGACTAGATGACCTTTAAGTTATCATTATGAAAGCTTGGCTTTCTTTGGCTTTTATTGCTTTTAATTTAAATAACAATGATGTCTCTGCCATCATTTATTCATAATGCTGTGTTTGAAGGAATAAATACTGACCTTCCCATTCACACAGCTGCTAGGACTCGGAAGGAGAAAAGGAAAAATAAATTAACACTGCTTTAGAAAAGCACAAAAACCTTCCTCACTTGATGGAGGGGCGGGGGGGGGGGGGGGGGGGGGGGGGGGGGGGGGGGGGGGGGGGGGGGGAGCAGAGACAAACTTTAGGCCACTTTCTCTACAGCAAGAGAGGTCAAGAAAATTCATGTGACCTGTTCACACCTGATGATTGTAATAATATGTTTATTATTTATAGTGTTACCTTAAACGTGAAAGAAGCTATCCTCACTTTGATCCTTTAGTCTACCAGAGCCTTTCTTAATGAATGCTTTTTTATGTTATTCTAATGTTATTTATATATATTTCAATTTCATCTTTTAATATTTTTTCATGCAAAGCACTTTGAGCTGTGTTTTAAGTACAAAAGATGCAAGAAAATGAAGGTTTTCTATTATAGAACACCATCATAGGAGCAGGGTGCTAAAAAAATCTTTTGTATAGTACAGTATTGGAATTATTGAAAGAATGAATGTAACTGAATGAATCAAGCAATCAATATGTAAATTAATTCATAACCTGGTTCAGTTTGTTGCCTATACACTAAGTGAGCAGAAAGAAATATAATGAAGCCTAAACCCCTTTTAGTTTACTGCATGCTAATGCTAAAACGTAGCTAACTACAGCACGTCCTGTCCAGTTACAGTACATCTACGACACAGAGTCAGCAACATTGTAATTAGGGCTGCATGATATGAGGAAAAGATCTGATTGCCATTATTTTGACTGATAGTACTATTCCTATATGATCCATTCTCATTTTTATTGCAAAATGTCAAAACAATTCTTTTGTAATATGTAATATATAATGTAATATATTGAGATTTTTGGCGAGGATCTGTACCAAACAATGTTTTCTTTAGTGTGTAGGAAAGGCGTAGTCTCTGCAGCACTACAATACTTCATTCAGAATGGTCTGACACATATTGTGACTTTAACAAATATTGCAACCTCCTTGGAACTTGGAAGTAACTTGCTCAACACTGACTATAAGCTTCACCAAGGAATATACTTAAGCAACATTGTCTTGCCACTGAGAGTATTGTTTAAGTGTAGACAAGAACTTCTCATGAGGACATGAGCATTCGTAGTGTACTCCTAACTTTCAGAAGTCAGTCAGTGCATTTAGTTTCCAGGTGTATTAAGCATCAGCGTCCATTCAGGTTACACTGGAGCACATCACTGTGCAGGTTCCTCCAGGAAAATACCGGGCAAGGTCCTTGTGACACTATATAGCTAGACAAGTTTTACACTTGAAAGCTTCTTTAAAAAGGCTCAAACGCTTAGCAACAGGCTCAGCTGTAATACAGCACAAGAGTGTTTAATGCCTCTAACATGGTCTGTCATCCCTGCTTTGAGCTGCTTTCTGTTTTCCCTCTACTGTATTTGTGACTTATACAGAAGTTTCTTGGTGAGCAGAGGCCTACAGTGTCTATAAAGCTACTAGAAAAGGGGCGGCCTCTAGCCCCCCAGTATGTTGGCTGAGTCCTGCAGCGGCCAGGGTTCAGGTCCAAACTGCGGCCCTTTGCTGCGAGTCGTACCCCATTTCTGTCCCACCTTTCCTGTCTTTCCACTGTCACTATCTAATAAATGGAATCATTTCCCAATTATGAAACAACAGAGGGCAAAAGTTAGATTAAATGGAGGTAAATCATCTTACCTGAATCCACTTATCAGGAATGGCCATAGCCAGTCGGTAATCAAAACCAATTCCTCCCTCTTCCACTCCTCTGCAGAGAGCAGGCATCCCCGACACATCCTGCAGAGAAATCCCACCATTTCATATTACATTTTCCCTTTGTGTGCACACGTTTCTCTCCCAGTAGTCAGCCAGGATCACATCAATGCCACTCCACAGCTCGCATATTAAAAAGGGATAAAAAACCCTATACCACAGGCCAAAATCAGAGTGACATCCCAATTTCCTTTTTGCATTCATTCTTAATTACACCAATGAATACTTAAGTGCGCTATGCCTCACTAATAAGTGCTTTTAAACAATAGTAGCTGTGGGGAGTGTCATTGCAAAGGAAGAGAATGCTGCAGGTGGGTTGTGTTGTGGAGCTTGTTTTTACCTCTGCAACAGTGATGCAGTCAGGATAAAGGGTATGAAGAATGTGATTGGCAAGCATCAGGTAAACCAACGATTCTTCATCCACCTGTAGGCCAAAGTACTCACTGTAGTCCCCTGAGAAGCCCGAGCCTGAGGAGTAACACCCACACAGTCAACACTCATCATGTTTTCCACCCAGACTTCTAAAGACCTTCATTCCTCACTTTTTCTTTGTTAAATGCTGCTACTCTTTTACATCATATTTTCTCCGTCTGAACAGTCCTTAAAGTGAAGACATACAGTGGTGCTCATAAGTTTATGAACCCGTGCTGAAGTCGATTAAATAGAAAAATAAAAAAGCATCTTTGGGGAAATTGATCTTAACGCCTTTATTAAAAATAAATAGGAAAGATTCCACCTTCAAGGACACCAATTTTCTGTGTGAATGAATAATGTATCCTTAAAATAAGTTTACACCCCCTATGTTAAATTCCCATAGAGGCAGGCAGATGGTTATTATTAAAGGCCAGTTATTTCATGGAGCAGTATACTATGAATCGTGATAAAGTTCATGTTAATTTATTAGGCAACAATAACACTATAGTGTATTTCTGTTTCTTAAATTGAAACAAGCTATATAGATCAGACATGTCCCCACATGATGGCTGGGATCAGTCAGTCCTCTCAGGACAAACGCCTAATGGCCTCATTCTTTAAGCTTCTGGAGTCTGTGGTTCGTACTGCACTGTGGGTTTTCAAAAGAGAGGATGACATGCTTCTCACACACACACACACACACACACACACACACACACACACACACACACACACACACACACA
>NC_048409.1:592147-599364 GCF_013103735.1 Etheostoma cragini | reverse complement strand
GGAACCGCATCACTTCCCAGCTAGCAACACACACACACACACACACACACACACACACACACACACACACACACACGGTCAGATAAACAAGAAGCTGTGAATAATTCACACATCTCATCAAGCATTTTAGGCACCAGAGATTAATTTTCACCGCTACAGGACATTCACTTAAAGATAACCAAAGCTCCATTATGTTTGAGATGGAGTGTTGGTGACAGGAGATGGTGTTTTCATTAACTACGCCGCAGAGGGGGCGCTGTCTTTCCTGTATCCAGTTGTCAGGACGAGAAGTCAGTGGCTTACAGTTCACAGCAACATTTGCAGATTTCCATCACATCGCATACATACATAGATAGATACTTTAGTTACTTTATTCATCCCAAAGGAAATTTTAAGCATGAGCACTGGGCAAGCGTTTAGTATAGCCGGGCCCATCACTGTGTATTTGAAGTAATAGGATTTAATGCTACACAGGGGTAAACAAACACGGTGCAGGGGAACTGAGTTCTTTCTCCTGAGGAGTAAAAAACAAATGCTTGTACTCGCTTTGGCTTCCATCTTTAACGTATGACGAGCTTCACTGTCCTACAAGCAAGAGGGCAAATACTCCAGAAAGAAATGGGTGAAACCAACAAACTATCTGGATATGAAAGCATAACTTGAGCCTGGGTTTCGATGCCCATGGTGCACAAAGTACAAAGCATGCAAATGTTCCCTGTGCCTGCTGGCTGGACTGAGTTGGCGGAGGCTGCAGGAGGTGGATTCCATAAATGGCTCCAGCTCCCGTTCCTGACTGAGCCATGGGAGAGTGATCGGGACTCAAGGCAAAGTACACTACGCATCTCACCTCTAGCCATTCAGTGGCGAGTTGCCATGGAAACGTCAGTTAAAACTCAAGATTTGGTCGCTCTGCGTGGTGTGCGTAATGAGCGCCAAATCAAAACTTGTACACACGCATGCCCTCCTGGAAAGGATCAGTGGATGGGAGGCGAATGACAAATTCATGACACTGATTAAATGTGAAATGCCAACCCCCCCCCCATTCCCCCTCCAACTTGGATTACGCAACTTGTACACTCCGCTCCAAAAATGGTTGGAATGATACGTGTCTTGTGCACCTGGATGTAACTATACCTAGAAACCTACATGTTTTTCTGTTTTTGTTAGAAGTTGGTATCTATGGTGCATGTCTGTATGTCTATGTGGGAAGATAAAAACAAGAAGACAAAAGACATAGTAGAGAGAAGACAAAATAAAGTCAATTTAAAAAACAAAAGAACAGAACATAACATTGCACAAAATGTCAAGTAAATTCTTGCTTAATTAATCTTGGGCTTGTAGGGAATTGTGTTGATCATTTTCTATAAGTCTGGTATTCCTACTCCTGTTTCAGGAAGTTCTACTTTCCCTTCAGCTCTCTACAGTATGTCTACAGTCATTGTAAACATAAATCAGACCCTGTATTAGAAAAGTTAGACACTGAATTTCATTTGGGGGGTTTTCCGTTGTGACACCACACTAAGGGGCAGTTTAACATTTTGTGCTTCAATGGTGCAATTTTATCACGTCACAAACTTGTGGAAGCAGTAAGGAGTCCCAGATTCATACTTCAACCATCTTTAAATGACATCTCAAACTACAGAAAATCCACCCAAACACTAGACAATTCTGGCTCTCTGTAATACCTTCTGTTTAAATCTTGTACTTGGTTCATCAACACTAAATGCTAACAATTACATCCCCTGTGGCAAAAGACAAAATCCCAGATATTTTTGACACAGAAACACATTTAAATGCGTTGCCTCCTGTGCTCCATTCCTCAGGGATGACCAACCTCAGCATTGTTTGACAGGTGTGAAGCTGCATGTTACATCGGCGCTTCCTCCTTCCCTTGAGGAGGAGCACAGGGGAGCCTGGTATGATCCGATATAGCAGCCTGGCTGGGTGGTCACGCAGACCCTGTGATAAATAGATTAGGTCCTCCACTCCACTGCGCAGAGCCAACAAAGGCTCAGACACAATGTATCCTCACGGGGTGGAGATAATAGCCAGTGAGAGCCAGTATGCCCAAGATGAAACCATGCTGCCACATTAGGGCCCACAATGCCATTCATCATCAAGTCCAATTACAGTGGGAAAGTTGGATCTCTTTACCCAATGTTGTGCAACGCTTATTTATGCAGCTCAATGAAGTTATCACTCAGCATGTGGTGTTAATACCAAGGAAGCTAATTGCATATTACACTGTCCTCATGTTAAAGCTCAGCAATGACAGTCAAACCTGGACAAGGTGCACTGATAGAGTAAATATCGCTGCTTGTTGAGTACAATAAGGTAATCCATCAAGTGCGTTGTTGTTTTACCCGCAAATGCACAGCTATAACAGTCTACGTTCAAATCAAGTCACGTATTTCCCCCGGCTTCATGCTTAGTTCCTACTTATCAGAACTTATTTCCTCTTCCAGCTGAACATGACTGTGACCCATATTATGGTATTTGTGTTCCGTTGCAAGCGGAGCTGTTTTTCTAGGAGTCAATTTTGCATAAGGGGTCAAGGCAACTTGTCATGATGGCAGAGAGAAAGATTTAAGTCCCTGTTTTCACAATCACAGGTAAGCTGCAGATAAGACCAAATAAATTTCAGAAGCTGACAGGTCATTCCACGAGAAGTGTGATGCTCAAACAACGATGCTCGACAGCCTGATGGATGGTGCGCATATGTTGGACCAAAAAGGACAAATAAGGTGCCTCGTTTAACGCATTTCAAAACTTTTCTCCAGCCCCTGACGCCATTAATGCAGCCAGGACAGAGAAATTGACAGCAATGACACCTTTAATAAATTCACATTTATTGGTTGAGGCTTGATTTATTTTTTTATTAAATCATGGAAGAATTCCTTCAGCTTGTGGGTACATATAATACACATGTGCACCGCAGATTCTTGAAGGATATGACTGGCTTATGTTGTGTAATGTATTTTCTAAGGCTGTCAAAAAACACACACACACACACAAAACTACATGCATACTAGGATTTTTTTTTTATCAAAAATTGTTTTTGAATCAAAAATGTACTGTCGATGTGGACGGAGTTTATGCCGGGGTACGTCTAGTCTCAAACACCACTCGAGCATTAAACACGTACTATTAAAAATATCCCTTATAATGTACATTTAGAACTGATAAAAAATTGTGGTTAATTTAGGAGAAATCAGGAGTTAACCCCCATGTTGTCTTTGAGGTCAAATGTGACTTGAATTCTATAAAACAAATGGGGTTTTCTTTCAACCAAATTCACCCAAAAATAACATGGATGCTTCCATCCACAAACAGTCTGTGATTATCCATCAGCAAACATTCCTCAAATATTAACTATTAGTCAGAATAATTAATAATTTCTGCTGTTTTTTTTAATTAGGTATGATTTAATTTTAATGAGGCTCATAGACCATGAATTCCAAAAACAATACTATAGAGGTGATAAGTTGGAATGAAGTTGGCTAAGAAGATGTGAAACTGAAACTAGTGCAGGGTCGACGGGAAGACAACACAAGGGTTCACTATGTACCACCATGCAGTTATTTGCAATTAAATAATTTAACTGATTGAGAGCTCTTATTCTTTATTACTTTTGTGACTGAAGGTAGAAATTGTAATCATGTTAAGTTGTCATGTTCTTTTATCAAATAAGCCTCAGTCCAGTAAAACAGAGTTAAGTTAGGGGCGCCCGGACAGCTCAGTTGGTAGAGCAGGCACCCATATGTAGAGGTTTACTACTTGACGCATCAGGCCCAGGTTTGACTCCGACCTGCGGCCCTTGCTTTATGTCGTTCCCCCCCCTCCCCTTTAATGTCGTCAGCTGTCCTGTCAATATAGGCCTAAAAACTTAAAAATAAGTGCTCTGTACTAGAAATGTGTAAGAAAGACATCTACATACATGGTACCACGCTGCAGCAGCAGCCCTCCAGGAGGTGTGGTGATGCAGGGTAAGCTCTCATCTCGTTGCCTGACAGACTGTCCCTGCACGGCTGTGCCTTGTGTCAGATCCTGGATCTGCCGTTTATCTGGCTTTCTTTAGGCTGCCTGGCAGCTAGCTGCTTTTGTTTGGCATCCTGGGAAGAAAATGATTCTGTCTGTGAGACTGTATGTTTAGCAACCCGTAACGAGTATCACTTTGTATTTGTAGCCTTTCAGAATTCAGTTGCAGTGTGGAAGGCCAATTCTCCCCATTGGAGTTGTCTCCAGTTGACCAAGTAGTGGCAAGAGGAAATCGCTGGAGGGCGTTATTTAAATCAGATGACTATTCTGACAAATAAATCATCTTTATTGTAAGGATGTCTGCAGAATAATACCTGTACAGTAAGATAGCTAGATGTGTTGCAATGTGCTACCCGTTTTGCATTGGTCAATTACAAAAAGAGGTGGGTCGGAACCTGGTAGCTTCTGATGAGGGAGGGTGTATAACTTACAGGCTTGGTTGAGGGAATAACAGTACCGGGGTTGGGTAAGTAGAAGAGTGGGGACGAGCCATAGTGCCCTGTTTCCTTAGTATGGTTAGTATGGAATTCCAGGCCAGTTACACAGCTGTATGATTGCTCAGTTAGTTAGTAAATCAAGCATTCACTCGGTAAATGTGGAAAGCTTAAAAGTCTTGTAATACTGAGTAAACAATCATGTCATGTGAACAAGCCCAGTCTGCTCTGATTGGTCGGTCTTTCCGGTTCTTCCGCATCTTCACTCTCAGCATCCCTGCACAATCATCGCAGCTGGGAAATGACTGTGACAAAGCTGTAGCTGCACGTTCTACCTACATATAGTTAAGTTGTGACATCACAACCATACAAGTCCTGGCAAAACGTTTGAATCATGAAAATCTCTATTTTTACAATATGGGACCTTTCGTTTAATTTCACAGGAAAACTGTTGTCAGATAGTTTTAACAAGCTGAGGGCATGCAGGTTTAGAGCTGCTATGTTCCTAGCCACTGGCTACATCCAGAACCTAGTGGGAGCACTACATGCAGCTCCAAGCAGCCCCCATGCACACCTACAGCTAAGCTGTGCTCATAAGCTGGAGCTCACCAAAGGGGAAAACAGCTTTTCCCCTCGCTGTGTGACTCGATGGGGCAGGGGAAAAATTCATGGGTACTAAATACTGAAATGACTGAAAATGGACTGAGCTGACATTGATCAGACAGTAGCCAAGCCCCAACTATGGTCCAAAGTTGGCCCAAGTACTGTACGTAAAACCATAATTGCTCCAAAAGGGAGGTCGAGATCGATTGTTTGGGTATCTTTTGTGATGGTTTCTGCTCTGATTCTTTCAAATAAAAACCTGTCATTTATCAGCAGGGTGATTTGTTTCTTCCCCTGCATGGCTTTCCTGGTGTTCAGTCATTTATTTTTAGAATTTCACAATTTAAAGGCTCTTCAGCTGGCACACTGTAGGTTCTGCAGTTGAAAATAAAAATAAAAACAGATCTCACACTGTCAAAAGTCATGCCAAGAAAAAAAATTGTTCTCTAAACAATTCCATGTGTAACTGTGAAAGAAAGACTCAAATATAATATATAATATGTGTAGCTTGAAGAAATGAAACCAATATGGTCTTTATGGGAGTGTCAGTATGTTACATGCTTTAAAATGTATAACTTGATCAATGGATTTAGCACCATATAATACATCACATAACCTACATTATCTGATTCTGCCTTATTTGAGCCCTCTTACTGTAGAATACAATTACAATCCAAGTAGAGGGTAATCTCATTTAGTGAATGTCTATAAGCTATCTTTTGTCCTTATTCTTTTAGAATCAATGGAGGCACAGAAACATTCACTATTTATATCGCCCATGCAAACATCATTAACAAATATTTGAACCTAAAAGAAAATACACCGAATAATCTTGTCAGAGGGAGAATTATTGCGCCTTGGTCCTCAAACACAGGGCCAATCTCTGAGCATGAGAACACGGAGAAGAGTTTAAAAAAACTGTTTTCAAAAGCCTGGCCCTGGGCCTATTTTTCATATCTTAAGAATTCACACAAAGATTGATGAAAAATGGATGCAAATGATCCTGGGAGAGGTGGGGGGATTACAGAACAAGCCCACATCAAGCTCCTTAGAACTCTCACATCTGAAGGCCCTGATCTGCAAAAAGGCTCGGCTTCTGTGGCTGCCCGCCCTGCACGTCCTGCCCGCCCTGCACGCCCTGCACGCCCGCCCTGCCCGCCCTGCACGCCCGCCCTGCCCGCCCTGCCCGCCCTGCACGCCCTGCACGCCCTGCCCGCCCTGCCCGCCCTGCACGCCCCGCACGCCCTGCACGCCCTGCACGCCCCGCAAACCACCGGCTCATTCCCTCGCTGCTGTCTCAGGGTGACTTTGACGTCTTTGAAAAAGGTTTATGGAGGAAACAACCGCTAACAAATAATGCAGATATCCTTCTGTTTATTGCCGCTTATCATATCAAGAGCGGTTGGGTTACGGGTGCATTGCCACGTACATTCCAGGATTGTTACAGTTCAGGAAAACTAAAATAAGCTGTGGAAAATATTTTTGGTAAACTCTAACTGAATAAAAACCTAAACCTTCAAGAAAAACTAACACTAAACTACATTGCCTGCTTAAAAAACTAATACAAAATAATTAGTTTTTTTAGCTATATGTCATTACTGAAAAATAAGAGCGTCTGCATGAATTTCCATCAACTCTCGTGACATTGAATCCCTGGGACGGACTACACATGAGACAGCGCTGTGCTGTAACTGCTAAAGTAGCACAAATGAAAACTAAAACCTTCTGAAAACTGAAAAAGCAACTCTGAAAACTAATTTGAACTAAACTGGGGAAATCCAAAAGTCAAAAATAAAAATAGAATTAAAAAAACATATTCAAAACCATTATTACCTTGATACCTTCACAAAAACTGTCAAGTATAAGAGTTTAAGAAGATCAATTTGATGTACAGTGGGGCTCAAAAGTTTGGGCCCCCCAGTTAAAAATGTGTATTAATGTGCATAAAGAAGCCAAGAAAAGATGGAAAAATCTTCAAAAGGCATCAAATGACACACTAGACATTTGTATAATATGTCACAAAAAGTTTTATTTTATTTCCATTATTTTCATTTTCAAAATAACATGTAATCTACCGTGGATTTTGAGGTGTGTTTAGGATCATTATCCATTTGTAGAAGCCATCCTCTCTTTAACTTCAGC
>NC_048409.1:580306-592047 GCF_013103735.1 Etheostoma cragini | reverse complement strand
CAATCTTGCGAGCTGTTCTGTCTGATGTTGTTCTTGTTCTTCCAGACCTTTAACTTCCACTGGTCCTGATGACGGCCACTTCTAATTACATTCCAAACAGAGGATATTGGCATCTGAAAACGCTTTGCTATCTTCTTCTAGCCTTCTCCTGCTTTGGCACGGTCAACTATTTTCAGTTTCAGTTTTCTAGACAACTGCTTAGAAGAAGCCATGGCGCTGATTGTTGGGGGGGTCAGATGAGTCTGGGCATTTAAAACCTTA
Organism: Etheostoma cragini; assembly: GCF_013103735.1. Classification (NCBI taxonomy): domain Eukaryota; kingdom Metazoa; phylum Chordata; class Actinopteri; order Perciformes; family Percidae; genus Etheostoma; species Etheostoma cragini. The sequence continues at coordinate 591,786 of NC_048409.1, read as the reverse complement.
AGATTGACATCACCTGGTCTTTCCAGACCATGATTGAGATAATCCCTGACACTGTCAGGTCTCAGCTTTCCAAAAGGGTGCTAGAAAGAAGCCATTTTTTGTTTTCTGTTTTGTTGAAAGTGTAAATGATGAAAATAAAATCTAACTCTTTGTGACATGTTATATCAATGTCTAATCTGTCATTTGATGCCTATTGGAGATTTTTTTTAATCTATTCTTGGCTTCTTTATGCACATTAATACAAATTTCTACCTGGGGTGCCCAAACTTCCAAACCCCATTGTACAGTATCATTGGTGTTTCAAGGTAACATTTCAACCCGAAGGTTCAAGAAATATTGTATTCACTTTTCCTCCAATATACTCAAAATATTTATCTTATTCAAATATTCAGCATGGACAAGGACAAGCTCCTTTCAATAAAGAGATGCCCAGACCGTCCTGACACAAAACTATTGTGTCTGCGAGGACCTCCAATGCATGTTAACAAGTGGATAGCAGGCATCGATCTAATCAGCGTTCTCTCCAGACTGAGGAAAAGTTGAAGAGAAACAAACCCAAACTAAACTCCTTGATAAAGATGCAGAAGTGGAAGCGGAGCAGAAGTGGCAGCAACAAGGAAAATGCATCTTTTGCTCTGATAGCCAGTATCAGTCAGCTTCTGTCAACCTAATAAGAACATCATGGTTGGACTGTGATGGCTGATAGCAGGGCTGCTGCTTGATTAAAAACAGCCTAGGATCACGGCTAGCCTCTGAGCTTCATTTCCTTCCCAAAGGGAGGAGCAGAAAAGCTTGACACAAACGACACGTCCAAACAACCTGTGAGAGGCGCGGAAGACAAATGAACTGGCTATGACATTGCCGAGCTCCTCTGGGATTTTACAAATGACTCCTCATATGCCTCCCAGTCGTGGCATATGTCTGCACCGTGTCTAATGAGTAATTCGGATATGAGGAGAGTTCAATAAGTAATGAAAGAACACCCTGGTTCTCTTATTATAGTCCCTGTGCCTGACACTAAACATTGTATAATGTATCGGAAGCTGCTGCACACCGACACACACACACACACACACACACACACACACACACACTTATTAAAAGGGAGTTCAAAAAGGCATTTGATAGACTCAACAATGCCCGTTCCTCTTTAATGTGCGCTGGGATCATTTTGTGGGTACAGCGGCGAGAGGAGAGACACTTAATTAGCCACCCTACAACAACACCAATCAATAGTTTTGGTGTACACTAAGCACCAGAGGAGCCTGCCCGACTTAAAGCCTTTCATGTTTTTCCTCACACTCCTGTAATTAGCTGAAAATATGAACATTGCTAAAGCCTGTCAACACTGTAACATCAAATCATTACTCATAACGCATTAAAATTCAACTCCTGTCTTGCCAGATGTGTAAAGGTAAAATCAAGAGTATTGGAGGAAGCCTACATTCACCTTTAATAGCCCGTTCTACGCCTTTGGAATATCAGCTTAACAGTGGACCTGACTGCACGGCCATTCAGGTGAGAAATGTAATCTGTCATTTTGAGATCATAGCTTGCTTTTGACCTTCAACACATCACGCTATATTACATGGTCTGAGAGAATATAAAGAGTGGTACGTCAGCTCCCATTTGGCCTCATTTATCAATCTTTTCATTTGTTTCTTAAACACATTTTTTGTTTAAATTCAGAACCTCATAAACTGCGGTGCTCATTCATCAGCCCTGTAAACATTAATATATACAGTATGATGCAGCCGTGGTCGCTTGAATGACTTTAGTAGCATATGTTACATTCAAACGCAGCTTTTATTCTTCACAGCTAGAACATAATGTGGAGCTGAAATTGCAGTAATCAGTGAGCAGTTCCTTGCTTTTATATCATGGACGACGCTAAAAGGCTCAGAAAAAGGAATGTCGGATTTAATTACACTAAAATTATAGTTGCATTAAGTCAAAGACAGAGGTAAAGTAAGAGTCCCGCCGTGCTGGTTTAGGGCCGATTCTCTAATATCACGTAATAGAACAGGAAGTAATCAGTGTTGGGCATGTTACTTACAAAATGTAACATATTACAGATTACTAGTTACTGTCATTTTTTAGTAATTAGTTATATTACTATATAACGGTCTGAATTTGAATGTGTTCCACTACGGCGCATTACTATAGAGTCACTTTCATCAAACTAACAGCAGAAGTTTGACTTGGCAGCTAGCTTGCGAATTTCAATACCGGATCAATAAAGTCTCCTCTTAATCCACTTTAATACATCCTAGATATTCATAATATTTTGTAAAATCTGTATAAAAAGGCAAAGTAAAGCTACACAAAGTAGGCAAGTAGGAGAAAATGAAAATACTCAAATAAAAGTACATTACAGTTGTAAAAGTATGGCATTGTTGTAAAATGTTAGTAAAGCACTTGAATAAGAAATTCATGTTTAGTTTAAAACATGGTCAAATATAGTCTCATTAAAAATTCCTATTTACATTATTTACAGTACTTTATTTACAGATGATATGTGAAAAAGTACATAACCGTATTTGTTTAACAGGAATTTAGTTTTACTGCGAATTGTCACAGGAAGTGCTTTTATTTTGAATCATCCTACACAGAAGTTGTCTGTTATGTCCTCTTGCTAGCTGACTGAGATGAACGTGAGACGCTAGATGCAGAACATGTCCATTAGGCTTAAGTTGTTCACTTTCTAGTTTGTAAAACTGAAACATATTGAACAAAGGGTCCCAGTAAAGACCCGGTCGTCATTGGAAACCACTGTTGCCATGTTGTCCGTTCTGTCCCCTGTTGGGACACGGATGTTGTCCGTTCTGTCCCCTGTTGGGACACAAATGTTGTCCGTTCTGTCACCTGTTGGGACACAAATGTTGTCCGTTCTGTCCCCTGTTGGGACACGGATGTTGTCCGTTCTGTCCCCTGTTGGGACACAAATGTTGTCCGTTCTGTCCCCTGTTGGGACACAAATGTTGTCCGTTCTGTCCCCTGTTGGGACACGGATGTCGTCTGTTCTGTCCCCTGTTGGGACACAGATGTTGTCCGTTCTGTCACCTGTTGGGACACAGATGTTGTCCGTTCTGTCCCCTGTTGGGACACGGATGTTGTGTGTTTTGTCTCCTGTTGGGACACAGATGTTGTTGTACCGTCCCCTGTTGGGACACGGATGTTGTCCGTTCTGTCCCCTGTTGGGACACAAATGTTGTCTGTTCTGTCACCTGTTGGGACACTGGTTTGGATTTTAACAAGTATTACCAAAATGTAATTGGTAATACGCGTTATATTACTGCGTTGCAGCAAAAAGAAATGCATTACTGTAACGCGTTGCTCCCAACACTGGAAGTAATTGCATTGTGATTTAATTGCACTGCAGAACTTTCTCTATTATATATTCTCTTTAAAGCTCTCACAACTTGCCAACAATCCATTGTTATGGTTGACTAAGAACATTTCTTTTTTTCAACTTGTTGAAACTGAAAATCTTAACTGCGGTTTGCAATACTCTTGCATCAAATTGACTTGAACATCATGTTTTAACCGTATGCATCAATGCACATCTGCAACTAGGTTGTCCAAAGTACTGGGGTGTGAGTCTTCAGTGTCCCCATGCAGTTAAGGTTAACCTGTCAACGATTAGAATCTATTCCATATCGCGGTGCATCACCTACTCAATACTGTTTCGTATTGCTACACATGGTTTTCAACAACAAATTCAAGCAGTTAGATATGTATGAACTCCCCTTTTATTGTATCCGCTCTTAAAAAAGACACTTTGTGGATGTAGTGGAGTCTGAACACAACAGACAGGCACAAAAAAAAGCTTCAATCTGGAAAATCAACATCTGTGGGTAAAAATCGATTATGGTCTATCACTGTGTTGATGCAGAATCGCCTCGATCCGTGTGGCAATGCATGGAGGCAATGATTCATTCCAAAACACCTACAAAGTACATTAAAGGTGGGACTCACAAACTACCTCATGCTATCGATACTGAAAATATCACAATACAGCTATTCTGTGATGAGCAATACATTGCCAGACTATCCTGTGATGACATATAGTGACATCGTTCGGACAGAGCAGGTTTTCTCTCTTTATTTACTGCAAGTCTAAACTGGTAGAAAACAACACAATTCTGCAGCTCAAGTTTTTCAGTCTGTAAATAAAAATGACAAAACTATAGAGCAACGTCCAGACGCTGGACTCAAACGGGGCCGGGGCATCTGTTATTTTCCTCAAACTGAAACCTCTTCCTCATCGGCTAACTTGTGTTTCCTTCATTCTTGCGTTGAGCGCCACCTCAAGGAGCCATGAAGAAGTGATGCAAGGAACACGGAAATCTATTTAGAGCGCCTGTGGGAATTGAACCCAGATCTTCCGCACCAAAGGCATGTGTCATATCCACTGCACTATCGCCACCCAACCATCGCCAGAAGAAGGACTAATTATATACATTGCCATATCCATATTTTGTTCCACCCTTATTGTACATTGCACAACATATGCCAATAAACTTAAAGCTAAAACTTTACGTGTTGTTTATACGTCTTGATGTGATTACTGTAGTTAAAGGTTAAAGGCTGGTAGTGTGAAATTTCTCATTCAATCTTATTAAACATATCTTAACGTATCTTCTTTTTTTTGGTAAATACGCCCTTTTATTGACAGGCCAGATCCATACATCCAGTAGCCTGCAGAGTGATGCATATGTACAAAGACGCAGAGGAGGTAGAGGCGTGTGGAAGAAGATAGCGAGTACCTGGAGTAGTTGAAGAGGCGGCTGTCCCACAGGCTGTGGTCCCCTCTGGGGGGGGAGTGGAAGAAACACGAGTCGGAGCCATCAAAGCGGTTCAGGCCGTCCTCGGTGTTCTTGGAGGCGTGGCTGTGGACGACGTCCAGCAGCACCACTATGCCCATCGAGTGGGCCACGTCAATCATGTGCTTCAGCTCCTCTGGGGTACCGTACCGACTACAACACACACACACACACACACACACACACACAGATTTGTACTAGTCTGAAAACCTTTAACTTGATAACTAGAACTGCAAAGATTAACAATAAATTGAATTTTTAACTTAATTTCCAGCTATTTTAATAATTGATTAATCCTTTTGAGTAGTTTTTTTTTTAATGGAAAATAAGTAAACATTTGACGTTTGCAGCTTGTTAAATGTCTTCTAGTTTCTCCTCTGTGACAGGAAACTGAATATCTTTGAGTGGTGGCCAAAACAAGACATTTGAGGACGTCATCTTGGACTTTGGAAAACACTGATTGACATCTCCCCCCTTTTCTGACATTTTGTAGACCAAAAAATAAATTACTTAATTTTTAATAGATCAATTGATAATGAAAATAATATTTAGTTGCAGCTCTAAACATAACTCTAAATCTAAATCCTTAAGTCAAAATTACGCCCTTGAGGAGGAATGGACCAACTGTCTTCACAACAATAAACCTATAAGTCTATTTCTAATGTCTGGCCAAAATACTTTACCTCAACTAGCCCCCTCCCCTAAAAATAAACCTGGTTCATGACTTGTGCAAGGCAATGAGCAGCAAAAATGTCCTTGGCTTGAGTTTGCTTTTCCTTAAATTAGCATCACAGTGACAACAGGCCTGCAATTTAAAAGAAAGTTCAAGAGCACAAGCTGAATTTATACTTTATTATCATTATTCATATTGTCCTTGAACGTGTTTGGGATTTAGAAGACTATAGAGCAGTATATTATTTCACAGTCATAATTTCCCTCTCGGTCATTTGTCTCAAGATCATCCATTTTAACCACACTAATTTATACATTGAATTAATTTTGTATGATAATAGAACTCTTTTACAGTCCTTTAATGTTATTGAAAGTGTCAAAAAGAAGACACTGGGGATCTCAGAGTAATGCTACAGTATGTATGCATACACACTTCAGTATACAAACACACATATCCTTGTGTACACTCCTCATATTGTCCAAAAGCGACCCATCTGTCCTTCCAGCTATCATTCCATCAGCTTCCTTTCTAAACAGGACACATAGCGACAGTATTACTTCGCTTTCCGGTATTCGACCGCTCAGGTTTTAAGTGACACTGAGAGATCAATCATGGGTGAAATTACAATATACATTACACTTTGGGCTCAGCCTCTACTCTAACCAAGGGAGGGACCTCTGAGAGGAGATAAATACTCTGACTAGTCCACCTTTATCTGCGACTCCCTCCACTCCCTGGATTAACAGCCAATGTATTTACAGAGAGATTATTGCTGGTGTCAGACTTCCTAACCTTGATTTGACGTGACTATTTTTATGAATTGGCAAGTTGCTGGCTCAGTTTGGTCCTTTATGACGGGGTTACTTATCCAACCAATTTCTCTCAAACCATTTGAATTTAAGGGCAGAAATACTGTTCATGATATGTAAAACACTGCAAATAAAAAAGGACACCTCTAAGTTATAACCTTTAGGATTTCAGTCCCGGCTGAGCTGAAAGGACTCGTCGCGTTGTTTCATTAAAGAAGACTAAAGTTGACTGGAAACAATGTCTTCTAGCATGCCAATACTGAATGTTGCCTTCTGGGACCTGAGGCCCTCTGTTGCATGTCCTTCTCCCCCTCTCTCTACCCTTTCACGTCTTAGCTGTCTTATAGATATAAAGGCCTAAAATGCCCTAAAAACAATCAAAAAAATAATAAATGTTGCCTTCCATATAATGTGAAATGCACACTGTTTTTTGTCATGCACATCACTTTCAATATCTGCATGAGTCACTTGATTCTGGGGCAGGAAAGGGGGACTACGCCAAAACTACAATACAGACACATATTAAACAGAATGGAAAATAAATGAATGACTAATGCTAAAAACAAAAAGGCAATTTCATGTGAAATCCAAAATGGATGTTTTTATAATGAAAACCATAGAGGTTATAACTTTAAATGTTTTACACACTTTTGTAACATGACAGCTTTGCAATCAAAGCGTGTACCAAATTCATATTTTGTTAGCTTGGATGCCAGCCGGCCTTAGCCCCGCCCACAACCTTTGAGTTCAGGAAGTCTACATTCTGACTAGAATCTGAGTCTGATGACGTCAGGCTAATATTCTGTATCATACTCTGAAATTGATAAGCATTTACCTGGAAGCAGCAAAGAAACTTGTAATCTGATATCCAAAGCTGGCATAGTAGGCATGCTCCATGATGGCCATCAGCTGAATACAGTTGTAACCTGTGCACAGAAGGAGAGAAAGAGAGCTATTTCAAAAAAATTCTTTTGCAATAATGTGTTCAAGACTTTCCTACCACATTATTGAACTAACTGTTTGTAATACTTTAGATGTGTGAGTTGTGAGTAAGACCATATGTTTAATACATATGGCAGGATGTTCCAATATAGTAGGACATCCTGGTACTTCTTTGTTATTGAGAGCAATAAATTCCATCTATTTGGCTGCAATCACTGGAGGAAGTATCATTCTTGCTTATTTTCATGTGAATCCTCTTAAAATAACACCAGCTCCTTGGATCAGTGGTTCCCAACCGTTTTTTGTCCCAGGTACCCCCACAGCCCTGCCCCCATCCTCAGCTCCCAAAGTATCCTTGAAATGTAATGTATTTTATGATTGGGGAACTGTATTTAGGTTGGTTTAGTCATCAATCGTACTTGTGTAGTTTTATCTGTTTAGTCGTTACTTTTAGCTAATTATTTCAATTACATAGTCATTAGTTTTAGCTAACCACTTCAGTCGCTTATGCAATACTTTTAGCTATTTCCAGCGTCCAGCATCATTACTTTAAGGTATTAATTTCTACAATTTATTCTTTACTTTTCAGCTACAAGCTAAACTTGCTAACTATATTTCAAGCACACAACTTCATCATGTAGTGTTCAGGTGTTGCAGCTGATCTATTCTTTTAATAAAGTCATAATTTGTATTTATTTAAATTAGTTGGGCTTCAGCCCAATCTTTCCAAGTACCCCCAGGGGTACAAGTACACCTGGTTGGAAATCATGGCCCCAAAAAATAAATTAAAAATGCATATCATTATGATTAGCGGGGTTGATTGGACACAGAATAAATAAAGAGGTACAAGACATTTTGTGAAGATATCTCTGTTCACTGCTCTGATGTGTTTGGCCATGTTAATATGTTACAGCAAGCACCCGAGAACATTAGGACTCAATACTATTTGACCCGTGTCAGTCTCACTGTAGGCCTACGTGGGAGCTCCAGGCATTTCCTTTTTGACACAAGCTCTACTATCCAAAAGACAAGCTGCAGCTACAGGGAAACACCAGCTATCAGAGTCATAAGGTCATGTACAACATTTCAAAACGGCCTGCAAAAACTGATTCTATGAATAAGAGAACAACAGGCTTTTAAACTGCCGCTGAAGCACTCCAGAGGGAGGCTCTGCGCTTTTTCACTGTTGTGAGGAGCACATTTATATATTTATATCGCAGCTTCTTTTCAGGCTAGAGAGAGAGAGAGAGAGGAAAAAAAAACATTGGCTTCTGAAGGGGGATGACAAAGCACTGGGGTGAGAGGAACTTTCTCTTTTTTATATTTATATATACAATCTCTTCAGAGTGGAGAAAATGAAATGGCAGGCAAAGGCAGCCATCACTACACACGGTGGAGTTTAGCCTCCTGGAGAACCCTATTGTGCAGACTCCCAAAGCTGCTCCAGGTAGATTCTTTGACAACATTTACTCTGACAGTTTCCTTTGCCACTACACAGGATGACACAACCAAGGAAACAGCCTTCATCAGACGGCTCCTGGTTTGTAACAATGGCAGTGCAGCAGGGGGAATATGAATGCAATTTAATGCCCCCTCTTGTATGAGGAGAATTGCAAACCAAGACAGGGATATTTTCCATAAGATTAATTATTTATTTTATTTTATTTTATATGTATTAAGTAATTAGGAAAATCCATCACACGTCGCAGTTAATGAGTCACACTTGTAATGAGAAGACGTTGATCATAAGTCAAAGCACATCAATTGATATTTCTTTTGAGTTTAACTAATCTAAATCTGCAGCTATGTGGACACATTAAAGGCAAAAAGATATATGTTCAATCTTAAACGATTTGTCTTCAAAACTGAAAATTTGGTCAATAGCGAGGGAAAGATCCCAAACATTTGAAAAAAAAAGCTATTTGTGTTGGGTCAACAGGCAGGGTGCCATTGCCATCCATAAAACGGACAATATAATTAATAATTAACGTTTGAAATATTGTCATTTGCCTCTTCGCTGCTTTTATAAAATAGGAGAGAACATTTAAATCCTGCCAAAATTTCAATTAACATAATTTTCTAAAGATAAAGTATTTTACCACAAGTCCTCTTTCTGCTTCACTTTCTCATAATTTCACAAAGATAAGACTGGTTTCTTGGATATCAAGGACGTTGTTCACAGTAGCATTATTATTCACGTCCACAGTCACACAGTTCTGTTTCTACGTATAAGGCCTAATAAAGTACAAGTAGGGCTGGGCTGAACCAAACGTATCGACCAGCACACACACTGAGGCTCTTTCACCAATCTAACTCAAATGACAATATTTAACAAATAAATTAGCGGAATCCTATTTTTTTTTCTACTTTTTGTTATTTCCACTCTTCATTCTAACCCCAACCAGCCCGTCAGACACCGCCTACCAAGAGCCTGGGTCTGGGTCCGGGTCTGGGTCCGTCCCAGGTTTCTGCCTAAAAGGACGTTTTTCCTCGCCACTGTCCCACTGTGCTTGCTCTGGAGGAAACTACTAGAACTGTTGGGTCCTTGTAGATTCTGGATTTTGGTCTAGACCTCCTCTATTTGTAAAGGGTCTTGAGATAACTCTTGGTATGAATTAATACTATAAATAAAATTGAATGGAAAATTGAATTGAATGGAATATAATCAAACCATGTATAGATGTAACAGCCACTGACATTTAACCAATCAAAAAGACCATATTCAAGTCCAGGGTGAATTTGAACTAATCCGAACAACTACGGCAGAAGTGAGTCAGTACGACAATGCTGAATGAAAACTACTCACTTCTTAATATATTGATATCCAACTAAGTGTGACAATTCATCATGAAATCAATATGAGATCACATCATCCTGCCCCAAGTACAAGTCTGTATGGTTTTTGCAGGAAGATTGATTCTTTCTACTATTGACAGTCCGAGTCAGGATCATAGAAAGGGAAAGCAGTTTTGTGCCATAACTGCTGTGTGGTATGTGACTTGTGCTGTGGAGCCCTCTTTAAAAAACACCGTCCAACAGTCAGTGATCCCATCCGGTCATGCCAGTCAACAGGATGTTGACTTGCTGATGTGGCTTCGTGCTGAGGGAGTGTGACAGGTCTGCTGCTGAAAACACTACTGGAGGAACAGTTAAGGACCAGCAGTCGACAGAGATGACACAGGACACTGGCAGTTATAAAAAACAAAAACAGGCACTCGAACCCCGGGAGTAGTGTTTTTGTAAACGCGTTGCTGGCTCCGATTTGATATGTCGGGAGGTATACACAAACGTAACCTTAACGCTTCACTTCCTCTCTGTTCTTGGCTGGAGAAGATACAGATTGTTCTCAAGTTGAGTCCGCCAAAGCTCTTAGTCACACTAAGATGAAGAGGATCCCAGCAGGATGATTGCTTTCTGCAGACTTTAGTTTCTAACAAAATAAGAGGGACGTCTAAAAGGAAGAGAATATTCGTATGTGTTGTCATCGTGTAGGTCTGGTTGGGATTCGTTTGGGTTTTTTCTATACCAATAAAACCGTGCCGAAACAGATATTTTAAAAAAACTAAAGAAAGAGCAAAAAACGGCAGACACGACTTTAAAGAACAACTTGCTTATTGCTCAGGTCATAGGTGCACATTGAAATGATTTATTTAAAATGTATTAACAATAACGTATTTGACCAGTCAGTTGCTGGTAACGACAAAACAACCACTAGATCATCGAAGAGTCCTTTACCACAACACTGAATGCACCAAGAGCTTCCAAGGTGCCAGTCAACGCTTCATTAGATGCCATCGGTGATGTTCTCCTTCAACTCCAGCAGTGGCCGTGCTGTCTCAAAGGGCAGCTGGTGCATTCTGTGTCTTCAGCTGCAGGCTGTTGGACGTCACAGAGTTGGAATCCTTTCCAGTGACACGTTTGGCTTTCAGCATTTCTAGCTTTAAAAGGGCCCATGGCATGAAAATGTCCCTTTATGAGGTTTTTAACATTACAATGAGTTCCCCCAGCTTGCCTTTGGTCCCCCAATGGCTAGAAATGGTGGTAGGTGTAAACTGAGCTCTGGGTATAAATTTGCCCCCCCCATGAGAGAGAGACATCATGGCTTTCAAACGAGCAAAGAGGCAGTTGGTCACACCCCCCTCATCAAAAGCTTCAGGGGACCACTAAGGTCTATATAAAGAGACTTCAGATACAGTATTAGGGACCACTAAGGTCTATATAAAAGAGACT
>NC_048409.1:577129-580206 GCF_013103735.1 Etheostoma cragini | reverse complement strand
ATACAGTATTAGGGACCACTAAGGTCTATATAAAGAGACTTCAGATACAGTACTAGGGACCACTAAGGTCCATATAAAAGAGACTTCAGATACAGTATTAAGGGACTACTAAGGTCTATATAAAAGAGACTTGTGATACGGCTAACGGTAGGCTATATACCGGTCGCGCCCAAGCCTTGCCTCATGTCTTACCCAGGTCTTTTATACGAGGCAGCATATTGGTCGTGAAGTTGGTGTATGAGGCGACCTTTCCCTCAGATGAAGCGATGCCTACGTGGGCCTCATATATTCTCAGGCTTGTGGGCTTCTTTGGCCGAGGGTGGATTGGCTGGAGAGGAACCAAAATTAGACAGAATATCATGAAGCACTTTTTCCTAAAAGACTTGCTAAAAAAATAGAAAAGCAATACAGTACAGTTGGTGAGTAATTATGGGTCATAAGGTGAAAGACACAGTGTGGGTTTCCTGGATCTCTGCATCAATATCTTACCACAGAGGCTGATCTATGATTCACACTGTTACACAATGGGAAAGGGATTTGGTTCATACATAAAATACATTTCCTAATGGCTACCCACCAGGCCTTGTGAACCTACCATTTGAAGTACCGTACATGATTGAGCCACTTAAATAAAGCGAATATGCTGCCAGTAAGAGGGGTCCTCTAATTAAAATGCTGCCTAATAACAAGCGGCAAAGAAAGCAAGGTGGTCTTTAATAGCCTCTTATTGTTTTGCTTGTGCACACTTCTGCTGAGGGTGTTGAGTAGCATTGAGGCACATTTAGACCCTTTCAGCATCAAGCACCCACATTAAGAACTGCCCAAACAGCTGTGGATATGAGAAATACAGAACTGTATGTTTCACCGCAAGAAATTAAAGCTGAGACGGAAGGACCAGAACACGGGAGGCTATTTTAAGAGCAAATCTTTTTTTTTTTTTACTATCAAACCATGGAGGTTGTGATGAGGTCTTTTAAGCCTCAATGTTTTAATGCCAAAAAGGATATTCACATTTTTTCTTTCATTATAAAAGGGTCTGATCAGTTTGAGTCATTTTAATCAATTAAAAGTAAGTTTTTCACTTATTTATCTACTCTGGCATCCAAAACCAAACCCAGCCATTTGCTGCATTTGTTGCCACTAAAAGGAAAAGAAATTTGCGGTTTACAATTGTTCTTGCAATGTTGCCAGCTTAAAAAAGGCTTCCACTACCAGAAAATGAAGAAAAGTAAAAAGTCTCTCTCTCTTTCTTCAACTACACAGGTGTTTTTTACATCAAACTTTAACCTATATTTTCTTTTAAACCAGATTTGTACCCGTTTTTAGATAAAACTAATCAAATTAGTAATAATAATAATAATAAATAGAAATGAAAGCACACCCTGTTTTTAAATAAAACACTGAAGTAGTAAGAACTTACAGTGTAGGGCTGTGGGGGGTCCCAGTGAACCCAGTTGTAGATCACAGATCCCTCCTCCCTGTTCACATATTTGGCCCAGGGCGAGTTGCGGTACAGCCGGCTACCATCCTTGGTGTGAACTACCACCTGGGAAAAAAACAAATGAGTGCAATGTTAAAGCAAGGGCACCTAAACAATGACATAGAGAGGGGATATTTGAAAGACAGGACAGGCAATTTACATATGCTGAGAGGAAGGTGAGACACACACACGTTGTCCAACAAGCAGACAGGATATGGACCACGGCGTACACATTGTAGCATTGAAATCTCAATTGTATGCAAACTACAGTAGAGTGGAAAAGTAAAAACATTTTTGCTAAAAAAGGGAAAGAATTAGCCCGAACAATAACAGTCCAAAGAGTTTCAGAGGCCTGGCCACAAATCAACGGGGGCTTCAAGGTCTTCCGTGACTCCTGCGTCTTTCTGTCCCTGAACATGTGCGATTATTTTAAAGTCAGCATTTATTTACATCTTCCAGCCATGAAATGCTTACATCATAAAACTGCGTTGTTACTACCCATCTATTACACAGAAAAGATGGGGCAGATTGTTCAACCAATAAACCAAACATTTTTCAATGTGTCAACATGAAAACCACCAATCTTCCAGAAAGCAGCCTACTCTCCAGTGCAAACCCCACACAGCTGTAAGCCTGTTATACTGCTCTCCCAGAGAGCACTGCTGACAGACTGTAGTATGGTGTACTGGTGGAGCAGAGATTCCTAACCAGGGGTACTTCTGTTGTTGCATTGGGCTGGGGGGAAAGGTTGCAGATTCACTCAACTAATTAGAAAATAGAAATTTAATAAATAGAAATTATGATTAAATTAAATTAATATATCAGCAGTAACATTTGAACACTACATGTTGCAGTTATGTAAGAGTGTGTTCAAACTAGGCAGCAAGTGAGAACCGAAGTTTTAAACAGGTAGCTTAAAGTACTGAATAAATGGTAGAAATACAGTGTTTTCCCTAGAACAGTATTTGGTGGTGGTATAATAATAATAATAATAATAATAATAATAACATCATCCATTTTACATAATCTTGGACCATTATTATATTACCATATCTGTGTGTCTGAAATGTTGGAAAAGCTCGAGCAGAAAATGAAAGACAAAGCCTGCTAGAGAATTCAACAGGAGACCTAATTATTAGATCGGACTCATATCATTTAGTCAGTTATGATGCTCCCATTGATTTCCCATTCATTTGGCTAAGGTGCTGCCCCAAACGACTTATGTGCAACACTTTATATCAGTAAGGAAAACTCTGAAATAAATTAATAAAAAAGGTAATGACTTAACAGTTCAGATGATTCACAGTATTGGATAAACAGTCAGCTCTACTTCAAGTATTCAAGTAGTAGCCTACTAGTAAGTAGTAGCCTACTAGTAATGTGATTGCAGACAAACCAAACCAGCCTAACTATTGACAGTAAGACAAGAATGAAACCATTACCATTAGTATGAATAGTGTTATACATTTGAAACAAACATTGGGAGTTTATCTGACTGAGCCGTTCAGGGACCTCAGACCAAAAAGGTTGGGGACCACTGTTGTAAAGGACAAAAAGCTACTGTTTTCACACAAATACTTGTTTTGGGGGGGGGGGG
>NC_048409.1:575887-577119 GCF_013103735.1 Etheostoma cragini | reverse complement strand
TCCTCCCTGGCTCATCTTGAGGAGATTTGAGCCATGGGGCAATTTAGAAATATTGGAAATCATTATTATTATCCTTTGCCTCTCATCTATTGTCTGCAATTCAGGACTGGAAGGGGGTCAAATAGGTATAGTTTGGAAATCTAACTGAAAAGTTACTTTGCCTCCATCAGTCAAATAAGAAAGGAGAAAGTCAGCGTGAGAGTTGGAAAACCCTACCAAGAAATCGATCCTGTAGTGTTACCCACAGTGTGTGTTCACCCTGTTTTGTCCCCTGCAGAACCAGGCATTAGAACACGACTAATTCTGGCTGCTGTTGTGAAGTAATGACTGTTCCAATGCCACCTGCCTGCAAGCAGTTGGCCAGACCCCCCTCTGGGCTTTTTTCATTATGGCCAGGCCACCTGGGGGTTAGTTGCCTGGCTCCTCTTATGACATGCTTCACAGTTTATAGGATTAGGAAAAGATAGTTGGATAAATGGACTGGCATAAAGCCTGACAGAGCCATGGTCCTTTAGACAAATTGGCCAGCATTAGCAATATTAAAGAAAAATCAGACTGCTGGGAAGGCTGAGGGGGGTGCATGAACAGGAAAAACAACCAGGAGCCAGGCAATGTGAAAGAAGTTAAGTGTGGACTTAAAACAATGTGAGCTTTTAATCACACAGATAACACCTTGGTTCACTTCTTTAAACTCTTGCATACTACTACAATATTATGTTGCAAATACCTGACAGCACCCACAGAAGGACACTTCTTGTTTATGGAGACAAAATGGGCCCTGAAAAAAGGGGGATAGAAGGGCAAGCTGCTCTACATGAGAGTGATTGGAGCTAGGTCTGTGCTTCCACGAGGGAGTGCTGTGGAACTAATTCTAAAGTGGAGCTCACAGCAAGAGAGCCATTCATAGGCAGCAGGGGTGCACAAGGAAAGGCCAGGTGCCAGCTTTTCCATCTGCTTCTTATCGTCCTTAGACTGACCTCCGCTGACAATGGGAGCCGGGCAGTCTGTCCAGGGCACGGGAGCGTGCCAACGATGACCCGGTCCCAAGGAGAGTGGCGCCGCGATGCCATCCATTCCTCGCCTGGCATCTCATGTCAAGATTATTTCTCTAGCACAATGTTTGTTTGGAAGACCATGCATAATGTGGAAGTGCGTCTTTTGCATTTAACCCTGTTGAATTATTTACTAGAGCTAAAAAACAATCATGTACATCCAATGCAGGGGGGGGGGGG
>NC_048409.1:560374-575772 GCF_013103735.1 Etheostoma cragini | reverse complement strand
ACACACACACACACACACACACACACACACACACACACACACACACACACACACACACACACACACACACCTTATGTGCCGTGAGCATGACATGTTGTTGATGGCGACATGCCAGGTTTCCCTCGGTTCATAAGACACCACACATGGGGAATCTTCTTCGCACATTACAGTAACAAGTCCCCGTGCCAAGGCGGCAAGATGACACCTACCGAGGGCGTGAAAATAGGCATGAAGATGTTCTGTTCCCTACCTTGAGTTTGGTGTTGTGATCCACAGCTGGAGACTTGTCATGCTTGGGCGGCAGAATCAGTTCCCACTTGCCAAATGGTTTCTTGGTGTAGGGGTGCGAGAATTTCTCCCAGCCATCTATAGGGGAACAATCCCATCCAAATGAGTGGGGTTACAACACAGAGACAAGTTTCATACTGGTCAGCTGTTCCCTGATCAAGGCAAGCCATATGACCATAGACGCTAGTGAAAGAGCAGCACAAGTCAGAACATGAATCTCGCTAGTTTCTTTTGGTATGAAGGGACCACAGGAAAGACGATAAGGGAAAAGTCTGAAGAAACTCCTATTTGGTGAAGAAACATTTGTTTTTTCGTTTGTTTTCTTCATCTCTTTTATTAGCATGGGATCTATCTTGTGACCCACTGGAACGTCTTGACCCACAGATTGAATAATACTACCTCATCCCTATTTTGTATTGTCCCGGTTCCTTGGGTTTGTTTGGGTTTTTCCATACCTGAAGCGAGGGTCAAAATGAACAGAGGGTGCCGTATGCTGTACAGGATGTAAAACCGCATGAGGAAAATTTGTGATTTGTGTTATTGGGCTATAGCAATAAAATTGACATGACTTGACTGCTGCTAATATGAAAATTAGCACAGTTTTGATGTATTATGCTGACCAGAACAAGGCTCACATCACTCCTACAAGTGTGTTCTACTGTTTGGTAGTAAACCAAGATTTATGTATTACCTTTATTTAAAGCCTGGATATGTGCAATTTCTTATAAATTATTTTGATGACTTGTAGAACACTTGATGCACATGTGATGCAGTCTGTACTGTCTTTTTTAATTCTACCACTCGGAGTCAATCCAACAAAATCAAACCATTGCCTCTGCATTCTTCCTTATTACCAGTCACTCTCTCTCTTTGTATTTTTGCAACAGTGAGTAAAGCGGCGGGCTCAGCCATCTAAAAGAAAAACTGATAAAATACCACTTCGCTGCTCATTGAATTATCTCTCGGAGGGAACAACAGAGACGAGTTACATTCATAGTCTGCTCATACCACATTACCAACTGTCACTGACTGACAGGAATATATCAGGACACAAAACATTTATCAAAAAGCAGCCACCTTGGCATGTCAATTTAGGATGCCGTTTTTATTCAGTAATCCAGATCTGTTTGCTATTCATGAGCAAAAACAACGGCAGGATAGAAAATGAATCACAGGAGATGCTCCAGAAGTGACCGGGCACAACACCAGCACTTTTCGGAGGCAGGCCAAGTCATTTTTTCCCCCTATTAGAATTTATTTATCTCCCTTTGCTTAAACTCCTCAAAAAAAAAAAAAAAAAGGAAAATAACAGTGCATTATACATCCAACCTGCACCATATTCATGACTGGGGCTGCCGGGCTGTCTCCACATTTACTATGAAATTGAAATCAAATAATATGACTGAGCCATGTCAAAATGTAATCTCTCACAGAATTGAATGTTGGAATTGAGCTGCTGCCCAAGGTCCTGGGAAGATAATTAAAAAAGGGACAGAAGAAATATAGAAAGAGGGAATGGCAGCAACAGCAACTAACTGGCACAAAAAATGTGCAGGGACAATAAACAAATTGAGAAATCTCCAGGTTTTTGCACACAGTGTCAATCTGAAGGTATTACTGTTCCTTTATCATGACCTGCAGGGTGTGGGGGCAGAAAGGCTGTGGCACAGAGCTAAGTGTTTGTGCTGTGGCACAGAGCTAAGTGTTTGTGCTGTGGCACAGAACTAAGTGTTTGTGCTGTGGCACAGAGCTAAGTGTTTGTGCTGTGGCACAGAGCTAAGTGTTTGTGCTGTGGCACAGAGCTAAGTGTTTGTGCTGTGGCACAGAGCTAAGTGTTTGTGCTGTGGCATGGCAAATGGTATCCGAGTTATGTGCACAGGTCCAAATTGTTTCCCCATCATTTTTTTCTATTATTACATTTTTTTGTTTGTCCATTGAGAGTAATACATCACTACTGGCATGTGTTATAGATGCATTAATTTTTTTTGATAAAAAGGAAAGAAAATGACACCGCAAGCTTGATTTACCTTGTATATCTATTTGATAGATGAGAGAAAGTCTCATTTAATCTTGTTAATGGTGACAGAAATAAATAATCTTGCTGCATTTCCGCATGCTGCATTAACGGAAAATAACACTCAAAAGACTATTAACCTGAAATGACTTTCAAAGTCGGGGCCGGAGGGGATAGAGATTTCAGCGCCAGTTGCACTCTCTCAACAACTTTGCAGGCGATGATGAAATAAGCAGCTACTGAAATATTAACAAACACTTGCACTTTCAAAAGAACCCCCTTCAGTATGCAAGTTTATCCTGTGTAATCAATATTTTCCACATTTCCTACATTCCTATTCCCAGGGTGGTTGATCAAAAGGGATGACCACAGTTTTCTCTGCTTTTTCTTAGACTTTTGGCCTCTTTGTGTTAACTTGTCAAGTTACTTATTTAAAGGCACAGTGAAGGTATGCAACCTTCCTGTTAGACCTGAAATCTCTTTTTTTCCTTTTTGGTCCCAACACTCTATGTAGCTCTATACTACAGTGGAATTTCCTTTTAATTAATCCAATTTATTATTGCAAACTGATTGCTACGGCGCCCCCTGGGGTCAGCTGAGAAAAAAAAACTAAACTGTACGCCCGGATTCCTAATCTGTTCCCTTGGTTTTATAATCCATTCGCATGGATTCTATAATCCGTGCCCTCTGTTTTATAAACGTGAGGAAAGATATAAAGTAGGAAAGATATTCACTGATTCAAACCTCTGGGATCAATTACTCTATAGCAAAATGTCATTAAATCACGAATGAAGCATCTTTCCTAACGTAGTGAGGTTAACAACGAGCTACAAACCCGTTTTCATCTAAACGAGCCGTCCTCCAACCTGGAGAATTAAGACTGGTCTCTGGTAGCACCCGGCTACTGTGCTGTAGTCCAACTAGCAGGAGACTCATTTCTAATTGAGGTAAGTCTGGAGACCCTACCTTATTTAATCATTAGATTATTAAATATTTTTGTGTTTGCAGACAGTCCCTAAGCACTTGGCTGCTACTAGAGACCAGTCTTAATTCTCCAGGTTGGAGGACGGATCCTTTTAATGAAAACGGGTTTGTGGCTCGTCGTTAACCTTACTACGTTAGGAAAGATGCGTCATTTGTGATTTAATCACCTTTTGCTATTTTTCTTCTTTATTTTTGACAGAACAGCGAGAGAGGAGGAATGCCATGCAGCAAAGCTCTCCATACGGACCCCGCTCCACCAACCGAGCCTTCCGGGAGCCCTGAATATCTTTCTAACTTTGCTCACGTTTATAAAACAAAGGGCACAGATTTATGAATCCGTGTGAACAGTTTATAAAACCGAGGGAACAGATTTGTATTCTGTGCGCACGGTACGGTTTTCCTTTCTCAGCTGACCCCAGGGGGGCTCCGTGGATTGCTATTATACAACTGGGATGAAGCTTACTTTCATACATCAGCTTGATGCATGCTTCTTTTAAACATCAGAAAATCAGATG
Organism: Etheostoma cragini; assembly: GCF_013103735.1. Taxonomy (NCBI): domain Eukaryota; kingdom Metazoa; phylum Chordata; class Actinopteri; order Perciformes; family Percidae; genus Etheostoma; species Etheostoma cragini. The sequence continues at coordinate 571,971 of NC_048409.1, read as the reverse complement.
AAGAGTCCCTAACAAAAAAAAGACTAATTATTTTGTGTAAATGAACTGATATATTAAAAAAACACTAACTATGGAGGTTAAAGGCCCAAATTTGAGCTTTACTTCCAGTACTTCCACAGTTTTTAGGAATGGTAACACCTTTACACACACAACATGCATGTGTGGTAGGGATAGAATGATTATCGGCCCTGGCTAATTCTCAAGCCTTCTTTGTCAGTTAACTGTTAATTAACTGTATTGGCGTTTTATTTGTCTGATAACCAATGAAGTTAATTACTTCAAAAGTGTGCTACTGGGGCTCGGCTACAGCTCAGTCTGACCCTCTGCTTCCATTTCATCATCATCAGTTTGACTTAATGTCTTTTACTGGGTATTATATTGAAGGTTTCTATTTTATATAATAATCGCTTAAAGCATTTAAAAAAAGATTTGTGTAACGTTCCAAAAATCTTAATTTGGACTTGAACATTTTAATTTTTACTGTAAATGTACATTGGTTCTAATGATATCAGTTATCAGTTATATTAACTAATAATAGCCGGGTTAGCTCAGTTGGTGGAGCAGGCACACATATATGGAGGTTTACTCCTCCACGCAGCGGCCGTGGGTTCCACTCAACCTGCGGCTCTTTGCTGCATGTCATTCCCCGTCTCTCTTCCCTTTCGTGTCTTGATCTCTCATGTTAAAAGAAAGGCCTAAAAATACAAATAATAGTATCGCCTTAAAAAAGATTTCAGTCTAACCTTTGTGTGTGGATAATACAACTCAGTGAAAGCTTTCTAGAAACCCAACCTGGGCATCACACAGCTGATGTTGTTCAGGAGCTGACAGTTTCTCCTCAGGCTACTTACTGAAGTCCCCGGTGAGGAAGAGGGCCTCTGCAGCTGGAGCCCACTCTTGAAAAAACAGGCTGTTGTCAGGCTGTCGCTGCACACCGAAGGTCTTGTAGCTGCACGTGAACCTCTCGAAGCCTCCCTCTGCCTCTTCCAGCCGCAAAAGCTGCTTCTGTAGCAGCTCATACCTTCATCACACACACACACACACACGTTACATATCATAAGTGATGTTGAAGTCCCAAACTTGCAAAATACCGTGCTTTTTGACAACCTTTCAGGTCTGACAGTTACAGTACGTGCGTTTGTGTGTAGAGAGCCAAAAAAAAGAACCTGGGACAACCGTGTAAGTGTGTGTGCAGCTTTCTCTCTGTATGTTAGTGTAGTCTAACATGATGTTACCTGTTGATTTTTTTTGTCATCCAATTAAAATGACGGGGAAAGAAGATATTCGTCAGCAATTAGCAGTAATGCCGCCATTACTGGAAAGAGCATCCCTTCTGTTGTACCCTGTCAGTGTTATCACTTATCAGCCATTAAAACCCCTAACAACAATGCAGTTGTGGTAAAAAAAACAATTTCCAAAAATCATTAGCAACATTCACATTATATTTCACTGAGTAATACATTTTCCCACTCATTCCTCTCTTAAATTTAACGGGTTGTCCAGCTGTTGTTTTTATAAACAGTCTGGACACACACACACACACACACACGCACACACACACACAGATTTAAAAATCCGAAAAGAAAAATAAGCCAGAAATGCGTTAAAAAACATAAACAGATTTCCTTAACTTTAGTTATTTGTAGTTATTTATGAGTTATCACTAAAATAATATCATAATAATTTGTTTTATTGTCACAACAAAATAGAGCAACATCAAAATATATCAAAGTTCTGATAAATAAAATACGCAACTATTAAACTAGGGGAAACTATTACTATTATAACTAAAGTTTTCTTTCCTGGTTTTGTTGAAATACGCCCCATAAATAAGCACTCTAATGATCTTTTATAAATTTACAATTTAACCATTCTACAAACAGTCAATGTAAATTGATATTTTGTGTCTTAGATTAAATAAGTGAACACCAAACAAAAGAAAGAGGTTTGAGACAAACATAACCGTGTAAGTAAGTGTGTACTCTATGCAAAATGTTCCTTAGTTTGCACATATTTACAACTTTGCTAAAAGATTGCAGCACATGCAGTGTAGCAGTGATGCATCTTAATGCTTCCTTACTAACATTATCTCTTTGCGGTCCTACCTCGGGATGCAAACCTGCCTCATCCCTTGAGGAATGTCTGACTACAGGCATATCCTGAGAGATAAACCTCAGTCTGTTACCTTCAACTGGGAAGGATAAACTTACTACTTTGCAATTTATCTCACTTAAGTTCCTGCAGCCAGCTGGTGTCCATATCAGATCCCCCCCGGTACAGAAAGCCTCTTTCAGCCAGCTGAGTTAAGTGCACTCTCTCCCCTATAGCCCTGAAGCCAAGCTCAGACTGGCCTGTGAATGCCCTGGGGCTAGTGATGATGGGCTGAAGTAACAGTGCCATTTCTCAGCAGCTGCTCCCTGTGTCGAGCACAGAGGATCCAGACAGTACTTGCCAAATGCAAACCTTTAAAGTCAAACCAATGATGCCACATGCCTCCTTTGCCACTTTGTCGCCATTTCAAGAATATGCTGAAAAGAACGACAAAGTGTGGATTTACATAAGGGCAGAGCTCCACTGCCACAACTACCGAGGACCGATTCACTTGAAATCAGACGGTGCCAAATTTCAATACCCGAGTTATATTTTGTGCGGCGTGTAAAATGTTCTAAATAAATAACAAAATGTTTCCACGTAGAAAAAGTCAACGGTAGCCACACTTAGAAGGCTTGGAAGTCCTGCCTATGATTATAACTAATGAGTTCCAGAAGGTTGACCAGTGGGACTAGTGAGCCAAAAGTGGATTTTTTAGTTGTTTAATAGTATCAATAGGAAACTGCAAAGTATTCCTTTCCTTTTTTTAATTCAAAAAAATATTTTTGGTATTTTAGTAGAATACAGAAAGCAGCAAAAGAGCAGCACTGAGTTCATTTTATTTTAATATCTGTTGATCGTTGTGGCCGGGTTAGCTCAGTTTGTTTTCAATACCTTCGGGGTAGAAAACTCTAGAAAACTGTTCATCTACTTTAATATCTCAGAGCAAACGGGATGAGGAACTACTGCATATACGCTCATCTCTTTCATGTAAAATGCACATTTGATGCTTTTAGAAGTCAAAACTTTGACTAACGTTCGCTTAGAGAGCTACCTTACCTGTTGGGCCACAGACTAAAGGAAATCCCCCCACCCCAAACTACCCATGAGTCCGACTGGGGGTGACACGTTGCTCTTAGTAACAAGCGAAGAGCAACACAGGAAAGAATATAAGCACAGCAGAAATGTGTTTAAATCTATATCTTTAAACATTACAGTTACGACTTAAAATGACAACAGAAATAAACAAGTTTGCTAATTTTACATATCTCCGCACTTCAATTCAACTGCCAGTTGTCTATGCGGTCTACTTGTCTACTATTGTGTTGGCTGAAAAGAAACAATTCATTTCAGGAAGTCATTCACAAAGATGAAGCTTTAGGCAAAATCATAACTTTGATTTACTTTACATTTTTCTTATTATTGACAATCAGAAACGGTCTGCGTGGATTGTTCCTTTGTGCCTTTATCTCTGCACATTTTATTTTGATCAAGTAGTCAGTACTCCTTCTCCTCCAAGCTGGCCCTGGTACCACATCTCTGTCCCTCGCCCTGTGTTTTTCCAGTGTACAACCACGTCTAGCACAGGACTGCCCTCGGAATTCATAGGCAACATTTAGCCCTAAAACACTCACTCTCCCATCAAGCTGCAGAGAGCAGAGTTTCAGACTGGGATCATTTCATTACATATGGCAAGCCCTTTTTCTCCAGCCCTGGCCCTGAATTCCTACTAAAAGGCAATTCAAAGTCAGAAGAGCAGAACTGGAGCTGAATTCATAGCTGTCGTCTTCCTGTCTTCAGATAAAGTCATCACGTTTCTTAAGTTATGAGGTACTTTATAAAGCTATTGATGTGGCGCACATGCACATGTACATGCAGAGGTCCAGGGTTTTGAGTCTGACCTGGGACCATTTCCTCTTCCCCCCTCTCTCTCTCCCCTTTCTCACCTAGCTGTCCTGTCCGTTAAAAGGTGGAAAAGCCCAAAATGATCATCTTAAAAAAAATAAACAATGGTCAATGTCGCCAGCTCATACAAAGTTATTAAAGCTAAATTACAACTGATGTATAGCTTTACAAGCAAACAACCAAAACGATTGAAATACAAGCATAGGACAGTCTCAAACCCAGTCTTTGTGTGGCCCGGTGTGATAATACTGCAGGAAATCATTGATCTGTTTGATGGCAATCTCACGTTGAGCAGCATCTATTATGGCTGACTTTATGGGATTATGTCCTCTTTAAAATTATTCTGCTGGCAGAATTATTTGCTAAGTGTGCATTGCTGTCAGTCCCAGTGTCGTTATTGATAATACCAGTAAATATATTATTGTAACAGTCAGAAATGTCATGTGTCAAATCTGACACATGAAGCTAATAGCGGTCGTTACAGATTGGCATAGCAATATTATCCATGGCAATACTGTATCGATACACAGACGCCAAGTATCAACCTATTAATGTGTGTGTTGGTCAGTTCGTCTGCCTGACAATCCCATTTTGCAGCAAAAAAACTGAAGTGAGATGAACAAAAAAGAAATGTTTGTCACACAATATTGCAACATGTTTAAAATCCCAATAATTCTGTATGGTAACATAATTACCGTGATGACATCGTATTGTGATGCCTCTGGTGATTATACATTCATGCTAAGCGTTGGGTGTCCGTTGGGTTTTTTGCGATACGGTGCTAAAGCAATACTTTTAAAATGGTGCTAGAACCCAAAACAACAGTCCATTACATTGAAGAACAACATGTTTATTTATTAGAATTATTAATAATATAATAACAATAAGTTATAACTTATTTCGTCAGTAAAATTGCTGTTAAACGTCAGAAAAGAAAACTAGACAGGAACTAAAGTAGCATGGGCCAACGGAGAACCCACGACAATATGGAGTGGATCCGAATCACAGGGCGGATATGTAATGTTTGCAGCTACGACCCGGGACGCTAAACAGACACCCAGCAGCGACATTTAGACCGCAAGTTTCAGTTTGTGTGGCTAAACAAAATCTGGACTTAGTAAGAGATTCCAGTCTTGTCTTACAGTTCAATAAATACATAATAATCACTGATTACTGCATTGTTTAATTGCTATAGAAACTGTGCGTTTCTCTCCAGTTTACCAAGTCTAACATTAACTGGCTGGATGGAGAGAAACTATAACATTTTGGACATTAGGTGCAAACAAAAAGTGGTGCAGCATTGTGTGCAGAATATTTATACAGTCTGTCGTAATATATATTTTTTCTGTGTTATTACAATTTTCGGTTATTACATCATATGTAGGGATGTAACGTATGAAAATGTAACCTCACGGTTATGGTGACCAAAAGGATCACAGTTTTCAGTATTATCGCAGTATTTTTTAAAAGTGTGTTCAATATGTTGAGAAAGCACCGATAGGCCTATACAAGCTGAAATAGTTTCAAAAAGTCTAACAGTGTTTTTTATATTACAAAAATATAAGTAACAGGCTTGTAAAAACTAATAAAGTGGCTGCTGAACCACCGGCCGGCTGAAGGGGGGCCGGTCAGAACTAGAACCAGAGAGGTCTGACTCTGACATCAGGAAGATTTATTTATGACTCCAACATGAAGTGAACTATGAAGTTGTATTTGACGTTACATGTGAAGTTGGATGGGGTTCTTAAATATGAGCAAATCATAATGCACATTACAAGCATCTGACTTACTATGAACATTATTTACCCAAACTAAATGTTATAGCCACCAGCATATAACAAGAAACAATACTAAACATTACCTTCATCTCTCTAATTACAACATATTGCTCAGTAACACAAACTGAGAATAAGCCCCATCTATTACAGCACACATATCCATTACGGAGCAAACAGTGTAATACACCTTTAATAGCACAGCACGTGGCTCCACAGCGCTGGTCTGTTTACTGGGGATTGCTAAATTGTCACGTTGTGACACGGGCTAAACTTCCACATCGTAGCAGAACACTTATTGAAGCGTACGAGGCAGTAAAAGCCATGACAGTTTAGCGGGCTACAGAATAGTTTTAACTCAGGTTCTCAACTACAAACGTCAGTTCAACTAAGAAAAGAAAAAAGATAAAGTCTATCTGGAACAAGTCCGCTGCTACATTCTGTCGCCCTCTCCTGTCGGAGCGCAGTGCGCGGCAACTTCAGGAGCCTGGGATGAAGGTGGGAAGGATTAAAGACTTTTCCACACCTCGGTAATCCACCGCGATAATAAGGAGATTTTAAAAAGAAAAGGGTAATCGTTACCGTCAACATTCCTACAGTGGTTTACCGTTACACCGGTAACTGTTGCATCCCTAAATCTTGTACCACTAGTAGTTAATGTTACTCCAACTAACATTTGTGATACACTGCAAAACTACATTTTTATTCTACTGTAGAAACTTTATGTATCAACAAACTTTTGATTGACTTCCTGGAGAACAAGTTTACAGAACAGTCCAGTCAGTTTCAATCTGATGTTCTAACTTCCCTTTACAATGTCGATCTAACCTTTATCATATTATTCCTAAATATTCACACACACACACACACACACACACACACACACACACACACACACACACACACACACACACACACACACACACACACACACACACACACACACACACACACACACACACACACACACCATTTTGATTCTCTAATCCATTTTGTTGTGTGCACATGACTTGGTTACTAAGAGACAGACAATAAAAGTGAATATTCCACTAACATTCCCGTTTACATGTGCACATTTTTTTTTTTTTAAAGTTTCCAAGCGTTGGAGGACTTGTAAACACGCAGCCTTTCATTCCTTTTTGAAAAGGTCGGCGTAGCAATGTGTATGCATATCCAAAAACCTTTAGATATCCAAGTCTTTGATGATGTTTAAAAGTAGCTGTGTTTCTCCTTCTTATCGGGTCTGCAGCCAGTAGAAGTTTGGTACCATTCTGGGCATTACCAGTGGAGTCATTTACGAGATACACACTTGGTTCCATTAGCGCCTGCACTAAGCTAAAAGCTCTAACATGCCCAATGTTTGACCAAGGAAAAAAAGCTTCTGGAGGGGGTGTTTGGCTCAATGTCATGGTGCATAGGACCCTAGGGTGAAATTACTCTGAACCATCCCTTTAATATACAGTCACAGCCCAAAAACAACCTTTAAAACACCGGTATTAGATTAGTTCAGGCCTTATGAAGTGGTACCATAACATTAGGCCAACAATATCGCCTACACCTGCAGCCGCTGAACTTCGTAACCTGTTCATACACTCACTGTTAGATAATGGTGCATCTAAATTTAGAGTGAGTGTTCAGGTCCATGGCATTGTGTCTGACTGATGGTGACAGCTGAAGCAGCAGCGTGGAGAAACAGCACAACCTCAGCTCGCCTATAGGGCTTCCAAACAGCCCAGCAACAAGGGGACTGTCTAATGATGTCTTTCATGTCCTTCTTTGACTAAGTGCATTAATGAGGCTGAAGAGGGACTGAACATTGAGGTTGACTGATGGAATCTAAACTTCACTGCTAACCTTGTACCTTTGCTGGCCTTCAAACAAGGTGACAAGAATGCTTGTCACATAAATGCTGCCATAGCAACCTTTACAGAAGGTACTGTACATTAAACATTCACTTAATATGTAATACAACTCGGATGATTTTTTTTTTACATGATTGAGATATATTATTCACCGATTAGTTGTTTGGTCTATAAAATGTCGGAAAATGGTAAAAGAATCCCAAGATGACGTCCTTAAATGTCTTGTGATATTCACAACTCAAAGATATTCAGTTTACTGAAGATTGTTTATGAAAATGTTCATAATAATTAAAAAGTTGACAACTATTCGATTCATCTTTGCAGCTCTAAATACAACACGTCATTTCAGAAAATGGGATCCAGTAATTCTAGTTACTCCAATTAACTACTGAGGAATGTAAGTTGCTTTTCCCCACTTTTCTTGTATTTATGTATTTTCTCTTGTTGCTTTTCAGTCAGAGCACATGCATCGGTAGTCCTCACTTCAAAACCAATAATCAGTTTTGCTATAAATAAATTGCATCACCATCCAAAGAATAAGACTCAGACTTATTGCTCTATTTTCACTTTGAAATGAGTTGTGATGACAAAATCAGATTTTTCCAAATAAACAAACTTTTTGCCATAATAAGCAGCAGTCCCAATGCTCCCAACTTTCATTTGGTCCAATTTAGGAGCTACGTGGCGCCACAAGCCGCAAAATCCTAGCAGCACTTCCTGCAGACTTGCGCAACAGGAAGGGTAAATAATGAAGCATGTCAACAGAGCACTGCTCACTGGGGCTGTAACCTGCTGCATTAACAGTTGTTTTCACATTCAATCTGAAACTAGCATCCTGAAGAAATAAAATAAGAGCTGCCTACAACCCCGGACTACCTCATTAGAGTCGGGAGGCCTGCAAAATCTGCAGGAACATTGCATACCGCCTGTATCTGGTGTGAACCAAAGTTCAACAAGATTGTGGGCAGCCTTGAGCCGTGACATGGTGAAATCTAAAGAATCACTTTGTGTGGTCATAGGCCTCTTTCTCATACGCCGGCTGCATTCTCAGCTCTGTGCAACCCGGCGAGGGGGCTCAGCGGGACGCCGCAGCCTGAGAAAGCTCTTGATTTCTACGCCTGTGTTCACGGTGTAGTGTTTGGGCTCTGGGCTTTATGGACACCACAGGCTCATCAGGAATTAACCTTCACACAGCAGCGCTGCTATATGTAAAACAATTTGTGTGCAACTTTCCTCAGCTTGACAGCTGTTTGAGACACGTCTAGGGCTCTGTGAAGCCTTGCAATCCCAAGCTGTTTCTGGGATGGAAGTGACACGCTCATCTCTCTGCAAGACTCGAGCCCTGCTCACATGCTCCAAATACAAAGCAGGTGGTCCCTCTTCTGACAATCTAATGCAAATACAATAAACTATATGGCCTCTAAGCAGAGATAGTTTTGCAGACGACCCAACAATGATTACATTTACACACTGCACAAAATATTCTGTTTTTGCCCTTATTAAAAAAATATATATATTCTGACTGAGCTCACTAATGTTGCTGTTTACATGCAGCCTTGCAAAATATGATTCTTTTAAAAACAGAGATGAGACGTACAGGCTGACCTAAATTGAGGACAGCTACATTGAAGTTCTGTTAAATAAAATGGATAAAAATACAAACTTAGAATCTGAAACTTAACGTCCTTTGAATTAAAACACATTAACAAAAAAATAAACTGACTATGCAACACCATCACTAACAGGGATGTTGTAGAGCGTCCTCTGGAGGACAGACTATGCAACACTATCACTAATAGGGACGTTGTAGAGCGTCCTCTGGAGGACAGACTATGTAACACCATCACTAACAGGGACGTTGTAGAGCGTCCTCTGGTGGACAGACTATGTAACATCATCACTAACAGGGACGTTGTAGAGCGTCCTCTGGTGGACAGACTATGCAACATCATCACTAACAGGGACGTTGTAGAGCGTCCTCTGGTGGACAGACTATGCAACGCCATCACTAACAGGGACGTTGTAGAGCGTCCTCTGGTGGACAGACTATGCAACATCATCACTAACAGGGGTGCTGTAGAGCGTCTGTGGGTACACGAGCCGTCCTGCCTACACGATCCGTTCTGCGCATGCGCACGATGTTCACGCATGCGCATAAATACGTAGCTGAAAACTTGGCTGTTTCCTGCACTATTGGTACCACGCATGCGTCGGAACACTTGACGGCCAAGCGTCACAACGGACCGCTTTTTTATATCGCCAGTATGTACATATATGAATGTTATTTTTTTTAATTATTGTTTACGCCAGGCTATGAATTACGAGGTGTTTACGTGGCGGCCAATCCAAAAATATAAAGGAGTTGTCACATTAACATTTGATTACATGTGGAATGGGAATTCTTTTTGACCGAGGGAAAGTCAAAGCATTTAAAAAAATAAAAAATAAAACATTTGCAAGACAAATACAGGGCCCAGGCCAGTAAAAAGAATATTCCAGCACCACATTAACAAGCCTCCAATCATGTTTCATTTTATTTTAACATGTTACATTAACATGCACTCGTTTGAAATCAGCCAAAGTCCGCATTTTACGCGGGGGGGGCAATTTATTTTGCTGCAAAAAATGATTTTTGTTGCTTAAATCACAAATATCTTAACAGTAAGTTGAAAAATGTTGTGTTTACTTTACACGAGGCAGCCATTTCCCCTGTTGCCATGGTAATGTTATGAAGTGACGCAATTGCACAACAAGAAAAACACATTCCTTTTCTCCTTAAACCGCAGTTGTTCCAAGTGCCCGCAATTTCATCCCATATATATCCCAGATATTCTATTGAATTTTTAAAGAAAATGTGCCGCATAATCAAGGATTTTTGCAACAAATCTTGCGCATGTGCAGGACGGATCGTGCAGTGTCGTGAAGCCTCGTAAAACACAATTAGCATCTGCGCATGCGTGAACATCTTGCTCATGCGCAGAACGGATCGTGTAGGCAGGACGGATCGTGTAGGCAGGACGGATCGTGTAGGCAGGACGGATCGTGTAAGCAGGACGGATCGTGTAGGCAGGACGGATCGTGTAAGCAGGACGGATCGTGTAGGCAGGACGGATCGTGTAGGCAGGACGGATCGTGTAGGCAGGACGGATCGTGTAGGCAGGACGGATCGTGTAGGCAGGACGGATCGTGTAGGCAGGACGGATCGTGTAGGCAGGACGGATCGTGTAGGCAGGACGGATCGTGTAGGCAGGACGGATCGTGTAGGCAGGACGGATCGTGTACCGACAGCGTTCTCTGGAGGACAGCCTATGCAACGCCACCACTAACAGGGACGTTGTAGAGCGTCCTCATAACATAGGCACAGGCTAACTACTGCTAACTAACATGCTAATTAACATTAACATAGGCACAGGCTAATTACTGCTAACTAACATGCTAATTAACATTAGTAATTAAACCTAAACAGCTGATGGAAGTCCAAACTGTGACCTTACCCTGTACTATACGGTGATTCTTCTACTATGGGACAGTATGTTGCATGGTTATGACACAATCGTAGGCCTATTTTTATAAAAACGTCTGCTACGGAGCCATAATGTGAGATACAAGGTGATGGAGCCTTTTATACATTGTCGTACAAATAGAGTCTTCAAACGTTTCCGATGCAAAGTTATTTGCTGTCAAAGTGGCGTAAAAGTGAATGGCGGTCAATGGGATGCTAATGGCGGGTGATAGCTCATTAGCATCAAAATGGCGCCATAGGAGCTACTCTTCGAGGGGAGAGGCAGGGCATATTTAATAGTGCAGAATCAGGAACAACGTTTTGGCCCAGAATGGGGCCTTTATGTAGTTCTTATTAGAGAAATATGGCCTCCCATCGATGAGCCTACACAATCCTCTCAAGGAAAAAGAAATGATTATGGACATTGCATCATTATATATATATATATATATATATATATAT
>NC_048409.1:557176-560324 GCF_013103735.1 Etheostoma cragini | reverse complement strand
TATATATATATATATATAAATAAAAGCACACCTTTGCTTAAATTTAGTTCAGTCTGTTTCTCAGGTTAAAACCAGAACTCAGGCAATTAAAAAGACATAAGGACCAAAACTACGAACATGAAATGAAGTTAAAAAAGCTGCCCAGCCGATTGAACAGAGTGTCTGTTTACTCAGAGAGATTGTGTAGACACAAGGGCAATGCATTTACCACTGAAGGACACATGTCCTGTCTTTTCAGGTCTCTGTAAGTTGCTGCACTTAATTCTGTTTTTAAAATATGTTTCAGTGTTCACAATAAGCAGATATTCACTCTACATTTTCCAGTAAGTTACAGTATTATGTTGGTGATAAAAGGGAATAAAACAGGTCTAAGGGTCGCTGAGTTGACTAATTAGCAAAACAGATGTTTATGAACTTCAAGTTCAGTTAATTAAACATGATTCTAATAAAGGGTTGTGCCTGTTTTGTCTGCTATATTGAAAACATAATCATAGCATGTGGCTATGTTCATCTCTGTACTGCTCTCAGAACCATGTTAGAAGGAGCTACAAATGTTAATGACTCATTCTGCATTCTCCAGTCAGAACACTGCTAATGTGCACCGACCACTTTCCAACGTTAGTATTGTCCCAAAAGGAACACTTATGTTAAAACACCTACCGGAAATGACCGGCGGTCGGCTCGGCTCACCACCTCTCAAAATCGGACGAAAATCTATTAAACTAACCTTTGTCGATTAAAAAAAGAAAGCCAGATTCAGCAACTGTACGGCCTGTTTCTTTTTTTTCCTGTTGCTTTAAATGTTTTCAGACGCATGTTTTTTCGTAAAATTCAAGATTGTATTCCAGAACGAGACGCCATCTGGCCGCAATTATGTTCCAATCAGCTGCCTGTCGTCGTCATTGGTCCCTCCTCTTTCCGCCTTGTAGTCAAGATGGCGCCCATTTAGTGTGCGTGGTGTCCATCGTTGCACATTGAACTTTTTCACCATTTTTTGGTGGGTTATCCGAGTACTTCAGTACACTGACATTTTGCGTTTTCTACACTATACACTTAAAACTAAGGGTTTAAAGTTTGCAAGTAGGCGGTTCGAGACACCGCCAGAGCTGGGCGATATAGAGAAAATCAAATATCACTATATGTTTGACAAAATACATTGATGTTACAATACAAGTCATTTTGCTGACGCTTTGCCAATCAAGTGCTCCGGACAGCAAGAAGAAAGTTACGTGAACTCCCTTCTTGCTGTCCGGAGTTAGCTTTAAAGCTTAAAGCCTCTCAACACCCACACAGGTGGTTTCTGTTATTCTGTCTGGTTAGACTTCAGTCTGTCTGCGAGACAATCCCATTTTGCACTAATAACATTGAAGTGATATGAACAAACAGAGAAATGTTTCTTTATATGAGACAGATGTTGACAAAGTTTCCTTTTGGAAAGGTCATTTGAAATTGGGAAAAATTGGAAGTTGGGAAAAAGGTTAAAAATTGCAATATATTGAGACTACGAGACTAGATATAGTCTTAGATTTTGGGTGTTGTCTTTTCCTGGTTTTGAGGGCTGCATTACAGTAGAGGGATGTCATTTACTGAACTTAGAATGTTGTAACTCTATTATTATCCTTCACCCACTTAGTCATTATATCCACATTACTGATGATTGTTTATCAAAAATCTCATTGTGTAAATATTTTGTGAAAGCATCAATAGTCAACACTACAATATCGTCGCAGTATCGATTCGCCCAGCTCTAATTATCCGTAATGTGAATATAATGACGAAGTGGGTAAAAGCCAATGACCGATTTGGAAATTAAGAAAATGACATCACCTTACCGTAAGCCTTTGAAACCGGGAAAAGACAACACTTATGTCACTTTGTCATATTGCGATATTACCATATTCAAAAAATGAGACAATATCTAGCCTCATATATCGATGTAATATCGATACATTGCCCAGCCCCGATCTGAAGTACATAAATCTATATGACATCAGGTACTCTACAGTTCAGGAAATGTTTTGATCTCAAAGGTTATTATCTAAAGTAGGCCTCGGGTCCATTCAAACCCTGGACGGCTCTCACTGACAAGAAAAACAGGGCTGTTATATTATTTATCAGAACTTTCCGCTTTGGTTTGTGCATTACTGGCATAAATATACGACTCAATTAGGAGGATGCATCATGGAAACATTTATAGTTTCCTCATAAAATCTTTGGAGTCTACTTCTACGTGTATACACATTTGATACCATCACCCGTCATACTTTGGCAAATGCACAAAAAAGTGATTAGAATTTGTGCTGGACATAATCCCGCATTAATAAATGCACAAGGCCACAAACACCGCACAATCACTAGTAGCACACACATTCAGCTACTTAAGACTTCCACCCTAATAATTAATTTGTATGGGGGCCAAATCGAGGCTGAAGGGGAAAATCATGCAGCATATGAGTGCAGCATAAAGTAAATTAATGTCTGAGAGGTCATTTGAGTTGCAGAGCCTTTCCGCAACAACAACAAAAAACACACACACAAACCAATCAGCTACTGCAGCCTACGCTATGTGCTCCGAGTTGGAAGCCTCCAACTCTGGATTTCAATCCAATTTTAAGACACATTTTAGGATTACTGATTCCTCGATAACAACCAGACACAATGGAAGGAAAACTCATTATTATGAGGACCAATGGGCCTGCTGAAAGGCTGTTGTGTTGCTGCTGGACCACAGCGATGCTTTAAAACAGAGATCGTCAGAAGTAGTGGAGGGGGTAGGGCACCAAATTTTTAGAAAGTTGTTTTCAAAAATGAAGATGTCTTCACACGAATCCAACATATTGTTAGCATAATATTGTAACATAATATGAAGCAGCCTATGAAAAGAATCCACTGATGACAGGGTTACCGGCCCGTAGATAAGGTAGTCACTAAGACAGCCATCCACGGGGCGCCGACAATAGCTCACCTGGTTGAGCGTGTGTCCCATTTACAAAGGCTAGTGTCACTATCCAATGTGAGTCAAGTGCAGATGTGAGTTATGCACGCGTCACTTTGCAACAGGTTGTAGTACAGAGACTTCTGTAATGTCTGAAGTAGCCTCCGAGATGCTAACGAGAGACTTCTGTAATGTCTGAAGTAGCCTCCGAGA
>NC_048409.1:551675-557076 GCF_013103735.1 Etheostoma cragini | reverse complement strand
CTCCGAGATGCTAACAAGAAGACTTCTGTAATGTCTGAAGTAGCCTACAAGACGCTAAAGAGAGACTTCTGTAATGTCGAAAGTAGCCTCCAAGATGCTAACAAGAAGCCTTCTGTAATGTCTGAAGTAGCCTCCAAGATGCTAACGAGAGACTTCTGTAATGTCGGAAGTAGCCTCCAAGATGCTAACGAGAGACTTCTGTAAGGTCAACACAGTAAAAATGGACCTACTTAACGAAGTTGGTTCACTGCTGGCAACAAGTTAGCATCAAACACAACAAAGGCTGTCACTTGAATGGGGATTTGAGCTAATGTTAACAACCAAACAACCATTGTAGGAGCGGTCAGTAAAACATCGCGCATTCGTTCGTAGTGTCACAATAATTCGTTTCAGTGTAATGGCTTCAACAACCATAGATAGCTACAATGTTTTTGAAATCATTTCCATCTTCTGTTATGGTTTGTAATGAGAAAAGTTTAGTACTTCATGGATTTAACTAATTTCAGTACGACAGTTATGCCGTGGACCATTTAAATCGGAGCATGCGCGACTCACATCTGCACTCGACTCACATCAAGTAGGCTAGTGACAGCTAGTATCCGCTAGGGCTAGCTAACGTCAGCATTAGGTAGCTGCTAGCTAATGCTAGCTAACTCTAACTAGAAGGGTTTGTAGTCACTTTGTCTGGAACTCTACCAAATCGTGAATCCTGACTTACGGGCTAAAAACTGTCTGGAACGCAGTATAATAAAAGGTCTAAAATACAGTTCAAAAGGGTTCACTGTGCCACATGTATGTTTACCAATAAAACATTAATTATTCAATCATGCCAAAAATTAGTATTTTAACAGCTTAACAACATTATGCAAAAAACGATGTACAACGGCTTTAGGCTGCCTTTTTGTAGGTCCAGTTTCATTTGCAGTTTAATTAGTAGGGGGTCCCTACTCCATCTCTCTTTCAGTTAAGGGGTACTTGGCTTAAAACCCGTTGGAGACCCCCGCCTTGAGACCCCCTTCACCCCTGACTGACTGCAAAAACACTGGGCGGCTCTTCTAGTGTCAAACACAGGAAGCGGAGAGAGAAACGCAGCTCTCTGTGTGCGACCTGTCTTCTCCTGTCTTCTCCTGTCTATGGTGCTCACACGTGTCCCCCCCCCCCATGTCAAACCTGAACACAGAGGGCAACTGGCTCATGGGTTGCGAACATCGCTTCTTACTCTGTTTTATCCGTTTTATTTCAAGACACGAACGCCAGCGTGAACGTGGCTTCCGCTCGTTTCACCAGGGACTCATTTTTGGCGACAAGCCGTGAACAAAAGCGTGGTTTAAGCCTTGTTTTACCTCCTCCTGAAGTCCTTCTCGTAGCTTTTGAGGTTAGGGTCCATTTGGAGAAGGCATCTGAGATCAGGAATTGCAACAGTATCCTCTCGGTCTGCCATGGTTTCTCCAGACGAAACCAATCGAGCACCGACTACTTGTAAGCGGACAGATGCACTGATGGACAGAGGAGGATCAGGCTCATGTGTGCGAGACGCTAACAGCGAATCAGACTGCGTTCTGCCAACACCGGCCCATCCCAGCACGCTCGGTTTCACAGCGGGTCAAAGAAAAGAGCCAACCGTGCCGTGCTGGGCTACAGTGTGACACAGTGCCACTTTAAGATGACGGCGTGACCCGGGTTTGTGATGTAGATGTGAGCCGTGCAGGCTAACACACATGCCACATATCCATGTCTCTGGCTCTGTCTGGGTGCTCTGTCACACACGTGTCAACGAATACAGACCATGTTAGTAGTGCACTGAGGCTGAATATTCAGACAGACCTTTATGATAAACACTCTGACAGGTCCAACTTACATGTGATCACAGACTGTAAAAGTACAGTCACAGTGAAGGATACATCACCACAACCGGTGTATATGTACATAAACAGTATACACATCTTTAAATGGAATGGAAGTAGCGACAACACAGTGTAGAAATATTGTTAGATCTAGCAGTAAAAGCCCAGCATTCAAACTACTACCTAAAAGTAGCCTTCAAAAGTATCAGCATCAGAAGTACAGTGTAGCCTACTTGAAGTACCAACAAAAGTTTGCTACTTGTTGTGTAGATTGGCCAGTTTCAGTATAATGTATATTATTGGGTTTAGATTATTGTTGCATTCAAATGAAGGCTAAATTACTTAATAATAATGCTCCTGATACAGGTAGGGTGAATATGAATTACTGTCTATACTGTCGGGTAGCTATGAATCTACCCTGGGTGTCAATAAAGTCTGACCTTATCTTAACCTATAATTCTATGGGTAATAATGTATTTGTTGATCATACTTTGTATTATTGATCTGAATCTGCAAAGTAACTGATAACTAAAGTTGTCAAATAAATGTTGAAAGTGCAATATTTGCCTCTGAAATGTAGTGGAGTAGAAGTAGAAAGTAGCAGGAAATAGAAATACTCAAGTACTGTGAAAGTTTGTGTTTAAGTACAGTGCTTGAGTAGGGCGATAAATTTAGGAACAAACATTTCTGGTAAATGCAAAACGTTTGACGGTTCCCCCGTCCCTTTTCCAGTGCCACTGTGGGGGGAGAATTTAGTTTAGAATAACTTAAATGATGTATTTATTTATTGTGAATGTTGGCGGCCACGTTTAGAGAGGACGGTCTCTTCTCGTTCCAGACCCTCTGCGAGTCTTTGCACCTTCCCCCACAGACTGGTCACTATGCACCCTTTGGATTCATCTGGTGCCCCCCCCCCCAGGACATTTTCATCTACTGTTTAGGCTCTAGAAAGAATTGTTTATTCATCATTTTCATTTTCAATTATTTTTTGTGACCAAATGTTTTTATTTAAAGATAACAAACAATTACAAACAATATGCTGAGACATGAGTCATTCTTAATAAAATTAACGATTAATAATTTATTATCGATGTTCCTCCTTGCAGGTAAATGTAATCACCTTTTACAGTATACTTGAACATTAATAAATTAATGTGCTTTATGGAAAAATTATTTGTGTGCTTCATGTTTAATGGGGAAACTAAAACGTAATAAAAACTGCATTGACTTCAGTAGCATGTTATTCAGTAAAAGTAGTACTTTGGTACAGTACACAAACTGAGACAGACGTCATGAAGCAAGACTACATTGATTTGGACAAAGTTTGTGTAATGTCAAGGGCCGCTGTCACAGAGCTGGACAAAGCTGCCACGCACTCAGTGTGTGTGTGTGTGTGTGTGTGTGTGTGTATGTGTGCGTGTGTGTGTGTGTGTGTGTGTGTGTGTGTGTGTGAGTGCGTGCATGCGTGCGTGTCAGTGTGTGGTGACTTCTTTTTTTAAAATCGGCATGTCTTTCTACAATTCAACGCTTTGATCTTATTGTCTCTGGCCTCTATAAGTTTTCCCACAAACTACTTCACCGAAGTGGCAGAACTAATTCGATGGACTCGAGTAGGATAACCTTGCTATAGTTTAGATTAAATCCCTCTCGGAGAAGGCTGATAAATATGCACACAGACTACAGAAACAGTGTGGCTCTTGAAAGTGTTGTCCTTGTCACAAAATAAAACGGTCTCCCAGCTAAAGGGCACAAAGAGAGTGTCATTCTAAAGAGCCATCTGTTGGTAATGGATGAAACAAGTGTGTGTTCTCTTCACCCCAGAAGGTGATGCCAATAAATGTGATTCACAGCTAAAGAAGAAATATTTACAGGGCTATGGGGAAAGCCACAGGACCCAATCAGAACAGCAGAAAAAATATCAGATTTAATGAGAAGGATGTTGACGTGATGAGTTGAAGGAAGAGGTCGATGGATTTGATCTGTGGGCAAAGTGGCAAAAAGAGCAGCAACTACATTAGCCTACATTACCTACAACAGGCAATACAGTTAATGATACAGTTAAACAATGTTCCAATGGAGGACAGATATTTTACATTTGAAATTGCAATAGAAATGTTTCATTTGTTTTCCCGCCAGAGCTAACAGACAGAACTTTCATTTCCCGCGGCCTGTCTTAACAGTAGAGGTCATTTAATCTTGTTGCATCGTGCCTTGGCAGCAGCACAGTCCGGCGTTGCCAGCGCTCTCGCCACACGTGTGGCGTACGGTCTGGCTACAACACGCACACAGTCGTTCCTTGAAAGGAGGAAAAAAGCCTCTGGGTTGTTTTCATTTCTTGAACCCGATCACAATCATCTTGGGAGGCGCTAAGCTCCAGAGAAGCGCTAGGCGATACGGAAAAAAACAAATATCTCAACATTTTAGACCAAATGCATAGATGTAGATTTTGCAATATTGTTGACAGTTGGTGCTTTCATGAAATATTGACACAATGAGATTTAAAATAAATAATCATCAACTAATGTGGCTGTAATGACTAGGGTAAAAATAACAAGACTTCAAGAGTAACACAATTCCCAACACCGCTACAAAGACGGGTTGTATGAGGTTGAATGCAAAATTTGTCAGCTATCAAAGAGGTCGGCGATTTGAGCTTAATGGGATTTTGCAAAGCAGGACAATTCAGACACAGGAACAGGAACAGGAACAGAAATAATGACACAGAAAATACGACCCACACAACGAGGATAGAAGAGACGCTGTCACATCAGGAGTTACCTAACGCTCCTCATAAAGCCCACTGTTGTTTGCGGTGGTGTATTTGGGGGCTGTGCTGTGGTTAATGTTGTGGTTGAGGCCTGACCATCGTAGTACTGATATGTTGCAGTGGTGGAATGTAACTAAGTACATTTACTCAAATACTGTGCTCAAGTACACATGTTGAGGTACTTGTACTTTACTTTAGTCATTTTCTTTTCACGCCACTTTCTACTTCTACTTTGCTACATTTAAAGGTCCCATGACATCATTTGGAGTCCCCCCCCTGCAGCAACTCTGAGGACCCCCATTCTTTGTCATATGAATACTGTAATCCTCTCACTTCGTATCTCTTGGAACACCCAAACATATACTCTTGTACTGGAATTTCAATTAATAAATTATAAGTAAAAAAAACTTGGATTTCACGTGCAAAAAGCTTAATTTGTAAAGATCCCCGGATTAGACCATTAAACACACAACTGTTTGGATCGCTTCCAGTTTCTAAAAATGGGAGGATTCTTCTGCATTGATTTTTAATACATTAATTACATTTCCCTGATAATACTTACAGTGGCTTGAGAAAGTTTACACCCCCATGATAAAGTTGATTAAAAGAGGAATAAAAAAGCATATTTTGGAAATTAATGTTTGAAAATCCAACCTTTAAGGATACCAGTTTTCTTTATGAATGTGTATCATAAATAAATAAACGTTCTTCCTTAAAATACAGGGGCATAAGTATACAACCCCCTATGTTAAAATACAGGGGCATAAGTATACACCCCCCTATGTTAAAA
>NC_048409.1:480572-551575 GCF_013103735.1 Etheostoma cragini | reverse complement strand
CAATGGGAACGCCCCCCCCCCCATCACAATAAATAAACAATAAATAAAATCATCTCTCAATGAAAATCAAACCATTATTACTCTAAGTGAAATAACATCATGCCTATCTCTAGGTATGGTGAAGGGCATGTGATGTAAGGAAGAATATTTATTTATGGATAGTATATTATTCATTCACAAAGAAAAGGTTGGATTTTACTATTTTTTTTAATTAAGGCATTAAGATCAATTCCCAAAAGATTTTTTTTTTAATTATTCTTTCTAACCAACTTTAGCATGGGGGTGTACACTTTCTCAAGCCACTGTACATACTTTTACTTAAGTAAAATTTTCCAATGCAGGACTTTTACTTGTAACAGAGTATTTTGACAGTGTGGCATTAGTACTTTTTCTTGAGTAAAGAACACTTCTGCTAATACTGCATATATCCTTTTCCGGGATGTTTGTCTTTCTCTTCCTGAAGATTCTTTGTCAAAGATCACTTGTATAGACTCCAAAACCCCTCAACCGTTGGTACAGAGAAGGATTCCAACTGAAAATGGCGGAATTATTATTTGTTTTCAGGAAAACATTATGCAAATATTAATAATTACAACATGCATAGCATAGCATTGAAAGATTTCGGTGCAAAGCGTGCCTCCATCCCCCCCGCCCATTCACCCTAATTTCACCCCAACCAAATCTTCCTTTTCTGCGTTCCCTTTTCCCAAGACACTCACAGCCCTGGGTGGCTGTAATGTATTCATTCAGAACAATTCAGATGATGATGATGATGATGAAGCTTTGAGCATTCCCTCCCTGTGGTACTGAACTGTACGTCCCATTGCAGAATGTGATTTCAGTCGAAAAAGACTATGACAGATGCAAAACAAAATTGAAATGCCACTTGCGACTGCCAGTGTGACTCTAATTGAAGCCGGCACAAACAAGCTTTCTCATTCAACTAAAATGTTGTGAGTGTACATGCATGCTACACCGATATTGTTTGTAATTAAAAAATACAATTAGTCTTTCAATACCTGTAATTATTTATCAAAGAATTATAATGCATCCAAGCTGAGAGAATGACATCCTAGAGTGTTCAGTCTCCATAAGACACCTCAAAGGCAAAAAGAATTACAGCTGGAGAATACAGAGCATGGAGCTCTAAATGTTGGAAGAAGAAAGAGAAGTTTCAAATGAATGGGCAGAAGCTGCAGCCATTTATTAACTAAGTAAACATGATGGAAAAACACCGGGGCGCATGTTTCTTAGCATCATCTCTTTACAATCAAAGCTTTGAGTTTGATGGTGGCTCCATTATATGAAGGTCAGCTTAAATTCTTTCAGGCAGACTTCTAAACTTCATCCAACTCCCTCTCTTCCCTCACTGATCAGCTGTTTCGAGGCGTTTACCTTTCATTTAAACCAACCAGATTGGAATTTCCCGAGCCAATCACAGCATGGCATCCCTGCTTTAGATGGTCTTCTTACTGCTGCTGTCAGTTTTCATTTCAGGCATAAGCGTGCAACCCTCCTCCTCCTCTTCCCTCTCCAGTCATCACCCCCCACGGCTCCCTGGGTACTCCTTCGGCAGAGTGCTGCCTTCGGCTCCTTCCGTCCTCGGGCTCCTTCACCACCACCAGCAGTTTTTAGAATCGGGGGGGATTTGTCTTGGTTTCTCTTTAAAACTATTTTGTAACGATGGAGTCTAATCTCCAAAGACTGTACATTAGAGATGTACAAATAAACCTCGTGCAACAAAGTCTCTCCTGAAATATCTGCACCCAATCAGGCCAACGGCAAACTCGACAGGAATTCAAATAAAAAGACAAAAAAACTACTAATTCTTCCAAGTACTATAATTTTACATGTTTTTGGAGAAATGCAATAGATGTTTGAGAAAATGTTGAACTTTTACCATGAAAAAGTTGCTGTGACCCTTTGTTCCATAATCCTGTTTTCTAAAAAGTCAGCGAGATAAATGTTTGATTCATTTAAAAAAATGAGCCATTTCTGTGTTTTCACAGACAATGGCTCTATTTACATATAAGCAAACTGCTTTTCAAAATATCGACGCTACTGAGAAGTTGACAGTTTGATGTGGAAATGAAATGCTAAATCATGTGCAATGTTTCCTACGAGGAAACTCTAATAGCCAAGTAAATGAGCAGAGGAAATAAAAAGAAGACAGAACAACTCCAAATGATTGAACAATGAGATAACTAACAGTAGTACTGCAAGACGTTTGTGAGCTGATATTTATGAGTAAAAATTTTAAAAATTTAAATATATACTTGAGAACCGTCAGTTGTTGTAAAAAAGATGTCAGATGTGTTTTAGATGTCATTGCCACATGGTTGGGCAAAGAGGATGGATCAATTAAACATCTATATACGTGGATGAAGAATGGACACCACTGTCTCATTATTTGCAGCCAGTTTTCATACAAGCACAGTATCTGAGTATTGAAACTCTGAATCTATATGCACACTACTTGATTGAGACTAAGAGGAAATTTGTGGTCGGGGAACAATTGTTTATATGCAACGAGTGTGTGTGTGTGTGTGTGTGTGTGTGTGTGTGTGTGTGTGTGTGTGTGTGTGTGTGTGTGTGTGTGTGTGTGTGTGGACACTGCGTCACGGCAGTCTACTGAGGAAAGATATTTTCAGCTTTTCAAAACAACAGACATCTCCCATCTCTAGCTGTCAGACAGGAGCGGAGTCAGCTCTTCTGTTTGAGAATTGGATGGAAAAAAGGACATTTATTGCAAAATACATCCATCAAACTAAACAAAAGCATAAAGCATGGGTTCTGGAACTGCATCCGTCCAACAACATAGTTAGTTAACACTTTCTCTGTCTCAAGCTGCTGCTGATTTCAGAGTCTGTGGAACTGCCTTTTACCTAATACCTCATCACGCATTAAGGTTCAGACAGTTTTGTGGCTCACAGTCCATAAACACCTAAAAATATGCACTTCGCAATGCATTTTCCCTCTAAATTGGATCTATATAAATAAACATGCTCGAACCTTCCTATTGTAACAGCTGTCATTAAGACAAAATGGAAACACATGATAATTCAAATGACTTAAATTAGTTATAGCAACATGTTTCAGGCAGTATACAGGAAACCTTTTTTTTTTGTTGGCGCTGAAATGATGTGTCAGGGATAAGTGTGTTGAAATATTGCAATTCATATAATTCCTCCAGAAGGGCACCAGTTCTCCATGAATGCTACCAAGTGACAAGGTTAACACTGAACCATAAAGGGAGCCAGAATGGGAACGAAGCTAATGAGAGGCGATAAGATTCACTCCAATTTCAAGGCTGGAGGAGCTGGGATCTGTGAAAGGACACGAGGCTGACAAGAGGAAAGAGATCTTTAATGAGAGACATTAGAGAAGGCGGGGCAGAACACAAAGCATGTGCTGACAGAGACCACCATGTACATGAGACCTCTATATGAAATGTCATATCAGCTCTCTCATGACTCTCGTGGGCCAATACTTGTGTGTGTCAGTGATGGAGACCTGTGCTCGGACTCGAGTCTCTAATTTCTAGACCAGTGGCCTGCTTGGACTAGTGCACTGATGACTTGGACTTGGAAGAATTCATAAAAACGGACAGTGATGGAGTAATCAAGTCCTGGACTCAGACTCAAGTCACTATTCTCTGGACTCATGACTCCACTAGGACTCAAGTCATTATTGTCTGGACTTGTGACTCAACTAGGACTCAAACTTAGGACTAGACTCAGACTGGACTTGGGGACTCAACTTGGACTAGACTTGGACACCACTCAGGCACGACTCAGACTCAACTCGGTCTTATTTTGGTGACTCGGACTTGGCCTCTGCCTCAAAGACTGGGGACTCGAGACTTGACTCAGACTTGACAGAAGATGACTTGACTACAGAACGGGTGTCCTCTTTCTGAATGATTCCCAGACGTATGCTGGCTATGGCCAGTGAACGCCACGTCTGATTCCAAGTGGTTTCCTATGGTCGACGTCATGTAGTTGCTGATGTAGGTAGAGGACACAGGGGGCTGCATTGCCACACTCAGGGTTTTCGACAAACCCAATTTATGAATTTCAGACTAGTCAGCCCCTTCAGAAGAAGTGGATTGTTAACACCTGACCTCACAATATATAAAAGCCGAATGGTTTAAATCAAGCAGCGGGGACTCAGGGGACGCCGTCAAAGAATGAGGGTGAAGAGGCCGAATTATAGCTGGGCCGCAGTGAGAGGAAGTCAAGGCTTCTTTAACAGAAACAAGGAGACAATTGTCAAATAAGGTTAGAGAAAAATAATTTCACTGGCCTCTCAATATTTAATACAATGAATATCCTGATGGCTAATTCAGTGCATGCTGTGGTCATTATTAACATCCATTACACTCTATAAGAATAACATTACATATATTCCTCTTGTCTTTAGTCGCTTGACAAATGTAATCCTACTGGGTCTAAAAGGTGAGTGAGAGAGTACGCTGCATGAATATGTTGCAAACAAAATTTTTTGGATTTGAGAGAATCAGTTCATCTCATGAAACAGTAAAAAGGGACAAGTGTTAGGTTTGAATGATGTACAGAAGCCGAATGCAGACAGAACACAGAGACGGGAGTGTGAAAGTACTCAAGCATCAAGTCCAGGTTTCCGGGAAGGAACGGGTCCATCAGAGGAAGACAGTGGGCCAGCTAGCATGGTCGTCCTGACTATGATCTGACGCCGAGAGGAGGAATGACCGGGTGTATGAAGCATGAGGACAGACAGAGGACGGTGGAGAAGAAAGACATAGCAGCTACTTAGGAGAAGCAGGCCTCACAACCAGGGAGATTAGATGGGATTTGGCTCAAAAATGCATTCGTGAATGTCACCTGACATGATGCTTTTTTTGGGGCGTTCCATTACTGTGAATGTAGCTATTGAGGAGTAGAGGAAGGGGTGAGTGGAGGCTGGGGGTGTGGCCTTGACCAACTGCCACTTTGCTCGTTTGAAAGCCATGATGTGTCTCTCTCATGGGGGGGCCAAATTCTCTGGGCGGGCAAAGCAGAGAAAGGGGAGGTAACATTGCCCCTTATGACCTCATAATGGGCAAGTTTCCAGCTCGGCCCATCTGAGCTTTCATTTTCTCAAAGGCAGAGCAGGACACCCAGGGCTTGGTTTACACCTATCACCATTTTTACTGGGGGGCGATAGGCAGGCTGGGGGAACGCATGTTAATGTTAAAAAACCTCATCAAGTGACTTGTTCATGCCATGAGACCTTTAAACCTTGAAACAGAAGTGTATTTGATCATACCTGTCCAATATCCCTTATTTTGCAAAGATAAAAGAGGCTTTAAAACAATGACTGAATGTGATAATTCACATTTGTTCACAGTGCGAGTTTGTGTCTCCATAACTTTTAAGATCAAGCCACGGAACAAAACCAATCATTCTGAAGAAAGGACAAGAAACAACAGTGGATCCAATAAAATCAATTTTAGCCAGATGTTGTCATTCAGACAGACAAAGGGCACACTAACATAATTAAAAACATGAGTGAAACAGTAGAAGAGCTTCAGAAACAGATTTTTGTGAGGTTAATTGCATGAGAATTTGCAGGCTTCTGGTCATTACATTGCCGTTGAAATTATGTTTTAACTGTAATGCAATAATAACATGAAGTTGTTTTTCAGTTTCTTTCACAAGTCTTTAAGCCCAAAACAGTGATTGATTTGAACCAGTGAACATTTGCATACAAATACTGTAATTAACTCAAGAGGCACATACTAATGTCCATTAGCCTCAACGGATGCATGACTGCCTTGAAGATCTGAATTCATAGAGTTTAGTAAGTGGACCATAATTTTACTGAACACGTCCATTAATGCATACGGAACTTCACAACCTGTTCAATCAGGGCCAACTGTTCTCCACTCAAAAATATTACTTCCATTAAAAGGCTACCTTAACATTGCAATATTTCATTTGACCTGGCACCTGTCACAGTAGGAGAAAATGTTGGTATTAACATAGCTTGGATGTATTATTAAAGGCAATTACCAAAAGAAAAAAGCTGTCCAGTTGTTTTATTTTTGAAGAGGTATCAATCAGTTTTAATGACTGCTAAAATGAGTCTAATGTTTAATGTACATTCAAAATTGTGCCCATTCTCCTCTACATAACATAATATTTTCTCAGAAATGATATATTTTCCTTAAAACAACGGAAAACTCATTTGTGCTTTTTAAATTAATTTTGCACACAAAAAACAGACTGTATAGTTTGAACTAATCTGTCATGTTGATATATTTCATTGCTAATTGATAGTTGTCCAACAACAACAAGTAATGTTTAAAGCTCCCATGGCATGAGACTTTTACTTTATGAGGTTTTTTAACATTAAAATGAGTTCCCCCAGCCTGCCTATGGTCCCCAGTGACTAGAAATGGTGATAGGTGTAAACCGAGCCCTGGGTATCCTGCTCTGCCTTCGAAAAAATGAAAGCTCAGATGGGCCGATCTGGAATCTGCTCCTTATGAGGTCATAAGGGGCAAGATAACCTCCCCTTTCTCTGCTTTGCTCCCCAAAGAATCCCCCCCTCCCCCCATGAGAGAGAGACATCACGGCTTTCAAACGAGCAAGGTGGCTGTTGGTCAAGGCCACACCCCCAGCCTCCACCTTTTCAGTGTATGATTGAAAGCAGCCTACTGAGCCAGCCTCAAGCCATCAGTGGCAGCAGCAGCAACCGTGGCTTAGCCAACTGTGATATCTAGTCCAAATGGCGGACTATTTCAACTTTTGCTGTGTCACTTTCATTGAAGTATAAAAGTCTTAGATATATTTAGAAAAGCTGCTGCTGAGCTCCTTGTAATGCTGCTAACATGCCTACTGTTTGTGCTACGGTTGCGTTTTTACATGCTAACATTAGATTGCCTGAGGACAGTTGCGCCATAAGCAGAACATGATTGCTTTTGGGGAAAGTGAACTACTCTGAGCTCCATATTGGTGATTTTAAATTTGTTCTGTTAGCAACAAAGATAAACTTCTGTCCAGTAGCTGAAGTGCGGCCTGCTGCCAGAAGCTTCACTTCAACAAAGTAAGTGCTTGTGCTCACCTGAACTCGGTGTGTGTTGGTAACATTATGTTCTTAAAGTCTGTTGCATTGCAATATTAGTATGTATAATACAGTATGTCACAGCCGGCTTTTACTGTTCTTCCTATCATAAATGCATCTAAACTGCTAAGCACCTGTTTGTGTTTTATGCTACTGCTGCACTCAGTTTTACTCATCATTGCTGACATTCATGAAAATAGACTGTCAATGCAGCTTTGTGATTTCAGTATGAATTTATGGAGTTGATAATTTTGTCAGGTGCTGCTTCAAGTGGGTTGATATTGATGAGTTCAAGAATAAGCTCCTAAAGGTGGGGAAACTATGCTCTCATGATTTGTCATTGTTGAGCGCCGCATTCAAATCCTGAGATAAAAGCATTGATAGCATATCTGCTTATTGCAGAGGTTAACAGCAGCTTATTTTGGCTTAAAGAAAGAAACATGACTGTACCCTTTTTCTACGCAAGATGTAGGTTTCTGTTAAACAGTAATTTTAATACCCGTCCTTTCAAATCCAACTTCCTTAATCCTCATAGGATTTGTGGAGATTAGTGGGCTAATAACATTAGCTTTTTAGTTGTTTAAACATTGTGTTAGGATATAAAAAAAACACCAGAAGAGAGACAACGTGCTATAAAGAGGAAACCCTAAGTTATATAAAAAAACACATTATGTTTATGGATGTTATGCGTGAACAAGGAAAAGAACATGGGACCTAGATTTTAACCCTGCGGGACCCCACAAGTTATGTCTGGCAAGGAGGATGATAAATTGCCTGCAGTAAAAGAATATTTTCTATGGGAAATGTAGTAGCTGAGGCAGCACAGTGCTGTATCTCTGACACCCACCCAGTGCTTGAGGCAGTCAATTAAAATTGCATGATCTACAGTATCAAAAGGCTTAGTGAGGTCTAAAAGGATTAAGATTGAACCCTGCCCAGCATACACTGTTAAAAGAAGGTCATTTGTTACTTAAAGAAGGCCTGTCTCACTGCTATGTAGAATATTTAAATCATATTGAAGTTTTAAGAAAATATTGAGATATTTCTAAAATGCAACTGGCTTAAAATATTTCTTAAACAACAGAACCTTCTTAAACAGCTACCTGACTACAGGAGACATTAGCTGAGACTGCTAAGCTACCTGACTACAGGAGACATTAGCTCAGACTGCTAAGCTACCTCACTACAGGAGACATTAGCTCAGACTGCTAAGCTACCTGACTACAGGAGACATTAGCTGAGACTGCTAATCTACCTGACTTCAGGAGACATTAGCGCAGACTGCTAAGCCCCCTTAGGAGACATTAGCTCAGACTGCTAAGCTACCTGACTACAGGAGACATTAGCTCAATGCTAAGCTACCTGAATACAGGAGACGTTAGCTCAGACTGCTAAGGTACCTCACTACAGGAGACATTAGCTCAGACTGCTAAGCTACCTGACTACAGGAGACATTAGCTCACTCTGCTAAGCTTCCTGACTACAGGAGACATTAGCTCAGACTGCTAAGCTACCTGACAACAGGAGACATTAGCTCAGACTGCTAAGCTACCTGACTACATGAGACATTAGCTGAGACTGCTAAGCTACTTGACTACAGGAGACATAAGCTCAGAATGCTAAGTTACCTGATAACTGGCTCAGAAATAATTGCGATTAACAATATAATTTTCTCCTTAAGTCAAATAAAAAAATAATGTGTTTATTTATTTATTTTGCAAAGAAATTGAATGAATTCCAAGATACATATTTTGGTTACATATCACTGTTATGCAACCCAATTAATGTTATAACAAAAAAACACATACTATGGAGTAAACGACTCTTAATTATTATAAAACATTTTTCTGACTGTATCAACCTTGTTGCTTTGAACGTGTATAGGTTCAAGTGCCAACCACTAAAAATTGACAAAATAATGAAAATATCTGACCAATAAACACTTATATAGTTACAATTTGACATATCTAAACAAAATCAACAATTAGTAGTCATACTCTTTAAGACCTTAGCTAACGTTTGCAATTAATTGCAGTAAAACAAAGAAACTGTAAGAAAAGTGATTATGTTAAAAAAAGATTCACTGTTAGACAATTATGTATTGTTTCAGGCCTAAACAGTACTTCTGTAGAGAGAAAGAGAGAGATGGAGGAAGACAGAGAGAGAAAGAGAGAGGGAGCCAGAGAGAGAGAGAGAGAGAGAGAGAGAAGGAGGCAGAGAGAGAAACAGAGGGAGGGAGAGAGAGAGAATGAATGAGAGATGAAAATAAAATACAACACAAGCTCCTCTGTTATCAATCCCTGAACAGAGATATCATATTGGTTTAATACCTCAAAACAAAAAATCCAAAAGAAATACTAATTTTAACCAAATCCAGAGTCAGGGACCATGAGCTGGACATTCAAAGTGTGGAGACTAAGAGAGGAACGGGTCTGTGCACATTGCCACCAGGACATTCAAACACAATTACATTTCCTTTGCACATGTCCCAAATATGAAGACTTAAAAACCAAATATTTCCAAAAATGTGAAAAAAATAAACTTTACTGAGGAAAAAAAATATTCCTTTATTAGAGGAAGATAAAAACACGGCATGGCTAGCAGCTAAATCTGTCTCATCTTTTTCCTTTTTTATTTTTCTATTTTTGTTTCAAAGTACCCTTTGAGGGACATGCACATAATTTGTTTAGTATCTACAATCATACCATAAGTATCCTGTTTACTTGTAATATTATATCAGATGGAATTACTCCTTATTGTTTGTTCTTATGCTTTGGCAACACAGATGGAGTCATGCCAATAAAGCAACGAGAGAGAGAGAGAGAGAGAGAGAGAGAGAGAGAGATTCCAGATGAGTGTAAAAGACAGGCAGATATTTTAAAGTTTAAAATTAGCTAGAAGTGGTTGCACTTTTGAATTTCTGGATGAGGGCAAAAATCAGAGAGAGAGAGAGAGAGAGAGAGAGAGAGAGAGACCCTGCTAACAGACCAATTAATGCTGATGGCATTGTTCTGCGACGGGGTGAGAGCAGCCCATTATATCAGTCAGTCTGACTTTGCCTCCTCTTCTCTGTGCAGACCTGTGTTGGAGTAATGCCACAGATGGTGATGAGCCGGTGTAATCCCCGTAGATTTCCACGGTTTAGAAACAGCAAGACAAGCAGCAGGTCCCTCCGATCTGAACAAACACTTCTAAATCACGGCGTGTTTATCATGCCCGTTTGAGGTGGAGGTTGTAATTATTGCAAACAAGAGCAAACATGCAAAGAGAAATGGATTTCACAGATCTAATTGATTGGGGAAAGAGCAGCAGATTTAGCTGATGTAACCAGCTCCCCCCTCCCCGCCACAGTGCTGCATGAGACTAAAAGATTTATTATAGTTTATAGCATCTGACAAATTTATCATTTCAAATGTGAGGCATTCACAGTAACACGGGTTGCATTTCATTTCCTGGGGCTAAATCTGAAAAACTTAAGCATAGTTGGAAATGGCTCATTGCTGTGTACCTCACAGAAAACAACCGATTTCTGGCTCATAATAGTCTCGGGACCATGGATCTAACCCTGCATGCACAGACCGAGAGAGTGTATCGAGATAATTGACAAATTCCTTGGTGAAATGAAATGCTGCGCATGCTGAAAGCAACATCAGTGTGTGCTTTCTGTCTGGCAAAAGAATGACTGCATTTTGATGTATTGCCTCACCCCCTGCACAAAAATACATTCTTTTTGTCAGGTGAATTCTTCCCAATTTCCCAGGCAGCAATAGGAACATCGGGAAATTGGTTTGATCCATGACATGTTGACATTTCATTTGGAGAAATCCATCAAATTGTACGGGCAAAACGGGGGCATGAAATGTATCTAATGAAACCGCTGGAATCGGATGTTTTTATGGGAATGATTTTGGAATATTTATCAAGTAAATGAGATATATCAGAGCGCCACGCAAATCACAGGAGAACTAATCAAGATCCTTTTTTTTTCAGTGAGTGAGAGGTAGGCTAATACCCAAGGGAAATTAGTATTATCTGCAAGGCTAGTTTTGTTTTCTGGTGCTTTAATGTGAGACATTTAACTTTAAGAAAATCACATATTAGAAAATGATCTGTTTTGATCAACAGTAGTTGACATTAAGAATGTCTGCATGTAGCACCAAAACACAAGCTTTATGGTAAGTGTGCTTTTGTTTTTGTGGTTCACCTTGTTTTACATGTACAGCAGCTAGAGAGTCATCTAAATTTAGCAGCACAGTTTGACAAACAGCAGGTAGTGCACCCTACTAATAGACTCTGGAGGTGAATTAGCCATTAGCTTTAAAAAGGCTAATTCACCTCTAAACCAGATGTCTTTGTGAGGGTGGAAAAAGTGTGTGTGTAAATGGAACACTGAGAGAAGGGCTGACAGAAAACCATGTTGATTGGATCCAACTAAATGTGCAATAGTGTATTACAGCCACTGTAAAATATCTCACATTTGAGAAGATGTATTATAATCGGTACCAAAATGTGATAACGCTTCATATCTTTACAGCGGACGTAAAATAGATAAAGGTAGACTTTGAAATTTGAAGTCCACTTGATAATTCACTCAGTGGGGCTTTGTGCCTGGCAGAACGCCACCTTGTCCTCTAGGGCTCTGGCGTTGCCGCGCTGGCAGCTTGTTTTCACCAAAGAGGACGTATCGAAATACTCTCTTTAGGGGAGAGGTGCAAATGCATCCTAATGGCCCTGGCGTGACACCTATCAGGTCTGCAAACAGAGCTGTGGTTAGCACACAGCACACTCTAATCACCCTGCCGGTGTCTGACAAGCTGTCTGGGAGACCCATTTTAAAGTAGAAAACCAGCTAGAAGTGATGGCACTTTTGAATTTCTGGGTGAGTGTAAAAATCCGACCATCATCCGGCTGATCCGTGCTGTATTAATCTGTCAGTGGGGTAGTTCGCTTGACCATGAAAACATCATTATACAACTTATCCTGTTTGCATGTTTCCTTATGTACCATCACTTATTTATATCATTTTATTTCACTTTGATGTGAGCAAAGCTTGTAATTGCGTGTACCTCGGTCATCATCATTCCCTGATGAAATTTTCATACATGAATTATGTATTAGTTATGCATAATGCACTGATGGAATCCCACGTTTTCCCCGAAACAAAACTTATGAAAGTAATTTTTTTTTTTCAATTTCACTCAGCAGTAACTTCAATTTGCCTAACGCTTGCATTTAGCAAACTCAAAGAAAGCCTTTTCCAAATAGCCTAATATTTGCTCCCACTACTAATCCGGTTGTTCCAGAACAGGCAGACCTCTCTGTTGAACGTGTTGACCACAGTGTATTACCCCACCCACATGCATCCCTCTGTTTAGGTCGAGATGTTTTACAGCAGTCTTTCAGGGCTTTGTAAAGAGTGTGTTAGTCATTCCTTTTAAAAGCCCAAGGCAAGCAGACAGTAGAGTTGGTAATACAAAGGAAAAGATGCCAGCCACCTGCTCAGGGAGGAAGTGGTGAGTGTGGAGGCCTGTCAAGGAAACGGGTTCAGTAATGTGCTGTGTTTTAAATTAGGCAGCATACAATCTTCTTTGGCACACACAAGATGAATGTTTTGCCTGTAGAGAGAGAAATCTGTCCTCCACTGTCTAAATGGTGTCGAGGTGACACACATCAGAACTTGCTAATGGCTCGTAGTCCAATTGGACTTCTAGAACAAGCTTTGGAAAGAATTTCGGTTCAGAGAAAGCAGCACTTAGAATTAGAGCTGGCACCATAATTTCCTTTCCCCGCATTAGACTGCTCAGTAGTGCAATTACGTTGTTTTTAAAAAGGAAGTTGTTGGCTGAATCTTGTCCTACTTTGTTGCAGATGGATCTTTCATCTATTCTTCTATTTATTTCCAGTGACAACAGACACACTTCTCTAAAGCATGTCCAATTCATGGTATGGGGAGCAGTGTGACATTCACCAGTCATGTTTATCTACAGTACTTTTTGATCATGACGATAGGATACTAGAGCTGGGCAATATTTCGATATTATATCAATATTAAGATATGAAACTAGATATTGTCTTAGATCTTGGATGTCGTAATATCATAATAAGTGTTTTTTCCTGGTTTTGAGGGCTGCATTACAGTAAAATGATGTCCTTTTCTGATCTTACCAGACTGTTGTAACTCTTCTATTATTTACCTTTACCCACTAAGTCATTATATCCACATTACTGATGATTATTTATCCAAAATCTCATTGTGTAAATAATTTGTCAAAACACCCATAGTCAACAATACATATCGTTGTGGCATAGATATCTAGGAATATTTGGTCAAAAATATTGTGATGCAATCGAAATGGTCCGCCAGTACCTATAGTGGTGTTTTTTGCTTCTTGTGATGTCTTTTATATTCTGCTAAGATACAACAGATTGCTTGTTGAATTTAAGACAAATAAAAGGAAATCATTTCTAACCATGTTGTATTGAACAGTTAATTAAACATAAAAGGCACCACTAAACAAAGAAGAATATGACAGATATTTTCTCTCAACTAACACACAAAATTGTTTATCGCGATATGTATAATACACTAGTTAATATTGCGATGTCGATTTAAAAAAAAAACAATAGTTTGTGCAGCCCTAGTAATAAATTAAAGCATTAAAATTGTCATAAATAAAAAATTCATTCGGTAATTTTTGGTCTGCAATAGAATGGTGTCATGCCGTTTTGCTTTGGCGTATGACGTGATGACGCAAAAAACTGAAGCCTTAGCTTTCTGCTGCAAAAATAATAAATGCTCTAGCTGTTATATGGTTTTTATTTTGGATCCATTTAAACAGGATCATGTTGTAAGGGTTACCATGATTCCATCTTACACAGTTATTTCAGACTGATTGCAATTAAATTAAATAAAAATTAAAACTTTTTGTTGCTGTACATGAGTGTGGTTTGAAGTTCTAATTGGATATGGATTTTATAAAATTTATATTGGATTTCAGGTATTGGCCTTAAAACTCCTTTATCGGTCTGGCTCTAGTTTAAAATTTGCATACCAGTGGAACAGTTTATTACTACCTCTATCAAGGGAAGTTGTGTTTTTGGTCTGTGCGTTTGTATGTAGGTTAGTGTGTCTGTCAGCAGGATCACGGAAGAACTGCTTGCCGGAATTTCATGAAACTTGTTGGTTGAAGGGTTTAGCATGGGCCAAGAAAGAACCCGTTACAT
Organism: Etheostoma cragini; assembly: GCF_013103735.1. Classification (NCBI taxonomy): domain Eukaryota; kingdom Metazoa; phylum Chordata; class Actinopteri; order Perciformes; family Percidae; genus Etheostoma; species Etheostoma cragini. The sequence goes on along the minus strand of NC_048409.1, from coordinate 537,265 downwards.
TTTGGAGCAGATCCGAATCACAGGGTGGAAACGCAAATCATTTATTTAAATTTAATTTTTAACTTTTTATTCAAACAGGACAGCTTAGACATGAAAGGAGAGAAAGAGGGGGGGATGACATGCAGCAAAGGGCCACAGGGCGGAGTTGAACCTGCGGCCGCTGCGTCAAGAAGTAAACCTCTGCTCTACCAGGAGAGCAACCCAGGCACCCACACTCACTGCAAATCTTTTTTTTTTTTTTACTTTGGTTAACATTCAAGTGGTCATGTGGTATTCTGTATATTAATTTATATGGAATGTTCTTATAAATCTTTTCTAGTCATAACGACTACTCAAAGCCCTTCTACATAGTACAGGAACCATTCACCAAATCACACACATTCACACACTCTGGCCGAAGCTGCCGTTCTAGCTGTCACCTGCTCATCAGATACACACTCACACACATTTACCCCCCGATGGGGCAGCATCGGGGGCAACTCAGGCTTCAGTGTCTTGCCCAAGGTTACTTCGATCACCAGGGATAGAACCACCAATCTTCCAATAGGCAGGCAACCACTCTCCTACTCATATTTTTGAATTTGGTGACGATGCTAGCGGAATGGAAATGGAAAGCATTTAGATCATTTCAATGTTTGACTGAAGTCATTTAGAAGCTTTGATATTGTAAGACTTGAGTGGAACATTGAACGTACATATGCTCAATTTTCCACTACGGTAAATGATGGACCATTGTGGTCTTGAAATAAATGTGACAACGATATGAAAAGGTCTGAATTAGAGTGTTATATTGAAGAATGATGGAAAAGGCCATATTAGAAGTTTGGATTTTGTTTTATACATATTTTCACAAGTAGACACTGAGTGAAACAGACTTGACAGCCTTCTGTGTCTGTCTTCTCTGCGTATTATGTCATTATCATGTGTGTTGTTTTATCAAACGATGCTATAGTGTGTGTTAAGTCTTTGTCTGAGGGTGTGCGATTTTGTATTGTTTACGATGTCAAACTGTATGATTGTAATAAGTATGTTGACTTTCCTTATTGCGTCGTCCGATTGTAAAGATGGTTGTAAGGACCTCAGGAAGAATATCTGCATGCCGTATGTCAATCGGTTTTAATCGTCAGCGCAAAATCAACTGGAGCAATAAACCCACCGCGAAAGACACTGAGAAATCTTGTGATGTTTGAAAGAAAATGTAAGCAGAAAACTGACCTTAATAATTAGTTGTCTTATTTTAGTAAGCAATTTGTTGTATTTTAACAGAATACTGAAAGCAACCGAAGTGCAGAACTGAAAATGAAGCACTGAAAAAACCCTGCAGAGATCTGAGGACCAGGTAACCATAGTCCTCAGATTGGACAGATAGTCTAGCTAGCTGTCTGGATTTACCCTGCAGAGATCTGAGGACCAGGTAACCATAGTCCTTTAGAAATCCACCAAAGGTTGGAACGCCAACACAGAGAAAGACAAAGGAGATGGACATCAGGGTGAAAATGAGGGACATTTGGCAGAATTTCCGGCGGCACCAGACCAATGCTGGAAGTGGAACGTCATGGAATATTTACTTTTACCATTCCACACAACTGAAACGAGACATTTAACAAAACTGATAAAATAATGTATAATTCCCTCATTAAAGTAAGTTATGTGTTCTGAAACAATTGGATCCCGATTGCTTTGTGGTGTCCTATCCTCTACTGGCGGGCCCTCTGTGAGTTGATTCTGAAAGCAGTTACGAGATCCGGGAGAACAAAGTGACACAAAGCAGAGTTCAGTTCTGCAATGTTCTAAAAGTTTAAAGACACACACAGGGAGATATGCTTTTTCTAAGAATTGCTCCATTCACTTGCATGATGTCAGAGTAGATAGAAAAGGAGGATTGGTTCCAGGTAGGTTCACACAATTAAATCTTAAGAAAGTAGAAAAGTGTAACAATAAATTATACAAATGTAGGACACTTCAATTAAAACAGATGAGAGAGGCTTTGTTCAGAGTTATAACAGACTGGAATGTAACAGATTTAAAACAATGTTTCTGTTTTTAAATGTAACAAACCATAGTTTTATAGAGTGTTTATTTCTTATGTCTAAGAATATTAGTTGTCTTTTTGGAGTGTAACGGTGTGGCTGGGTTACCTCAGTTGGTAGAACAGGCGCACCTATACAGAGGTTTCCTCCTCATTGTTTGTCCTGTGGAAATAAAGGCCCGAAATATTAATTAAAGAAACAAAAGGTGTGTAACAGTACACATTCTCGTACTGGACCATTCTGGTACAGGATGCAGAAGGCAATCTTGACAGAAATTATTAGGCTTGTTTGCGTGGAGAACATACTTAAATTCTGAGTTCCCTTCCATCAGCTGTTTAGGTTTAATTACTAATGTTAACTAGCATGTTAGTTAGCAGTAATTAGCCTGTGTCTATGTTAATGTTAACTAGCATGTTAGTTAGCAGTAATTAGCCTGTGTCTATGTTAATGTTAACTAGCATGTTAGTTAGCAGTAATTAGCCTGTCTATGTTAATGTTAACTAGCATGTTAGTTAGCAGTAATTAGCCTGTGTCTATGTTAATGTTAACTAGCATGTTAGTTAGCAGTAATTAGCCTGTTCCTATGTTATCTCCTAACATGTACCTACCTCTCCGTCTCTGCTGATTGGGAATGATTGAGATTTCTCTTGCACGGCTACCAGAAGACTTCCAACTTTCAGACAGGTTGCTCACGTCACATCTACGTCTTCAAGCTCAGTTGGAGGCTGCACAGTAACGCTCAGCATCACCGGGAAAAAGCTTCTAATAGACTTCGATGGTCTTCCGCCAGAGTACCGGATCTTTTGGTCCATTTCTTTAACTGTCTTAAAGCCAGAGCTTTAAGGCCCTCCGTTGTCATTAAGGTTTCCTGTTTGCAAACACTTTGGTTTGCCATTGCAATACAACAATAGACATAAACCAGTGGATAATACAATAGTAGTGTGCTGACAGGGTAGGTTTCTGGGAACACATCAATCTTGCTAACTCATTTCAAACAACACCACGCAAATGTGAACATCGCAGCTACAAAGAAAAAACAAGCTTAGTGCAAATGCAGCTGCCCTCGGCATTTAAACCAACTTCTGCTGGTAATTCAGATTGGGCCAAAGCAATAACAAATGCCATTGGTGTTTTTATAGCAGCAGATCTCCAACCACAATCAGTTGTTAAAAAACACAAGGTTTAAACACATGGTGAAGGTGATTGAGCCCTGGTATGAAATTATTTCTTGCCCACATTTCAGCCAGAAAGTTATTCCAGCTCTTTATGAAGAAGCAAAAACTGCTTGACTTGTCCAAGGCATCTGCTGTAGCACTCACGACTGATGGATGGACATCCAGAGCTAAGGAGAGCTGCTTAACAGTGACTGCCCATCACATCATGGTAAGCCATGTTCTACAAACTCCAACACACAAGCACAAATCTGGCAGAGGGACTTAAGGAGTGGAACTTGGAGAGGCCAGGAACTACAATTCCTGTCAACAGACAATGCTAGGGATATTAACAATACACAACAAGCACCTGTGTCGCTTCTTTACTTGTTAATTTGTTCCCTTACTGTACCGTTTATGAACCAAACTTTCAAACCGAGGTACGTATTGAAACGTGATTTTTATGTACTGTTACACACCTATTGTCATTTCATTATATAGCCAGATGGCAATTTCTAAAAAGTTCTGACACAAGTTCCAAATTGCGTATGCCATACTGCCAACTTATCCAGACTTGTGTTGTGCATCTCTATTACACATTGTGTGGGTGTGGGTGTGGGGGTGTGTGTGTGGGTGTGGGTGATGACAGAAACGGTGAGAGGGAGAATATGATATCAATACTAAGATGGACTCAGTAGGGAGAGAGGATGTAGCGGCAGAAGCTGGCACACTCGGAAGATTGGCAGCAGGGAACAGATGGTCAGGAGGAGAAAGGAAACATGACCAGGATGTGTAGTTATGCAAAGATAAGCAAAGGAGGTGCCGAGAGTGCTGATGAGCTATGAGACACTGGCATCATAATTCTGTGCAAACACAGTTTCTAAACTTTGGGTAACACTTGCCGTGTCAGCCTGCTAAAGACTTGTTACTCATCGTTTCTCATTCAGTGTCTAATGATTAAAGCTGATAGATTCCAGATGTGGTGCTTTTTGAAAAACTATTCTTTGTGACTGAAAGAGCTGTTTAAGTTTCACATATTTGGATGTAATACATCTAATATATTTGACGGATATAATATCAGCATCAATATGGTTTATGTTGCTAAAAGTTGTCTTTCTTTACTTTAATAAATGGTATGCAATGAACTTGAAGTTTAAAGCGGAATGGTATTTTCTTCCAGACATCAAACACTTCATTAGGGTATCTACGATGGTTTCCTGATTTGATTCCGGTGCACAAGGTCTCGATTCCATTCCGATTTAATTCAATCTTACATTAGGGAAATTGCTGTCACTGTGAGGGTTGTGCTGATGGACGATATCCTCGAGAGCCACCATTTAAATGTATGTTACAGTAACGTTGTGATGGACGATGATATCATTGTCCGTTGATTGGTTGGTTTTACTTTAAACCTCGTCAACTGCCAATTTACCCAATAACCCAACCCTATTTACAATAACAGTTCAGCATGCATATAAAAGAGATTCTTCTGCTGTAAATTGTTTAGACAAAAAGCAACCCTCAAATAGAATTTATTCAATGCACCAGGTTAATGTTTACATTTAGAATTAACCCCCAAAAAGGGGACCGTATATTACAAGATTTAAATAATCTATAACAGATCATTTAAAGTTTAATTTTTAAATTATTTTAATCCAACCCTAGTATCATAACATCTGAGTTGGGAGCTTCAGTCCCATTCAAATGTGAAATAGCAAAATGACATTGAGGAGAAGCATAATGACCACGACGGCGAAATGTAAAAAACTCTACCTTTTTAATCTTGCGCAAGTCCATATCAAAGTGATTCTGGCCCCAATAAGCACAGAGTGAGAAATGCACCACGGGCATCTAAAGCCTAAATTCAGCCCATTTTCCATGCAGTGGTCTGTGAGAACACCAGCTGCTGTGGGCTGTGGTGGACGTGAGCCCTAACACAAAGCACTTCCCTCTGCATAACCAGGGCACTAGGTTTTGTTTGGATCAGCAAGGATGGAGAGGTGGAGAGAGGAGCGTGTGTTTGAATCTGCCTCCGAACTGGTCCCGCGGGGGCGGCGTGTGCCCTTGAAGAGAGGCTTGGTTTGTAAAGTTACTGTAAGACAAAAGGCCAGTATTGATTGAATTATTACAGCTCCTGTGCTCCTGGAACTGTGCAGTAACGATGCGGTCATTAGCATGTACCTCTGCTGGCACACACTCTTTCAATAGTAGTTTCAGTAGAAAATAAGGTGGAGGGTTTTGTTGTGTTACAATGTTTATTTAACTGTTCATTTGTAATTAGTGAGCCCGACAAAGGCTCTGCCCCGCAATTCTGTGATGTGAGTAATTCAGCAGTGCACTGTGGTACTGTGCTGGGGATTTTTGGAAGCACTTACAGTACCTTACAATATCTTACTGCAGCGCAGACACTCTCACAGCCGGAGCTGTAATGTTTTTCAGATTACTTAAACTGAGGGCTTTTAGGGATTAAATATGTACGCTAGCATGCGCTTAGAAAAATCTGAATTTTGGGGCGCCTGGGTAGCACACCTGGTAGAGCGCGCGCCCATACATAGAGGTTTACTCCTCGGTGCAGCAGCCACAGGTTTGACTCCAACCTGCAGGTCTTTGCTGCGTGTCATTCCCTCCTCTCTCCCCTTTCATGTATTCAGCTGTCTAAAATGATGGTCAAAAATGCCCCCCCCCCAAAAAAAAGAAAAACATCTTGTAAATAAATAAATCTCAGCTTTCATTACATAACAGGGTTCTACAATAAGGGCTGCCGGGGGGACAAGTAAATATAACATCCCTCTTGACTGGTTTGAAAAAGAAAACAATTTTTTTTCTTATCAAAAATTACATTATGCCTGCCAATCGGTAGGTTGGCGGTTCGATCCCTGGCCCTCTAGTCACATGTCGAAGTGTCCTTGGGCAAGACCCTGAACCCTGAACTTCCCCCGATGCTGCCCCATCGGGGGGTAAATGTGTGTGAGTGTGTATCTAATGAGCAGGTGGCTGCTTGTATGGCAGCCTCGGCCACAGTGTGTGAATGGTGAACGGTTCCTGTACTATGTGGAAGATTTGAATATTCGTTATGAATAGAAAAAATATATAAGAAAAGTCCATTTGCCCCCCCCCTCACTTGCTTGTTGAATTATTTGATTGACATGTGCCAGGTGTGGTCAATGAAGAAGGATGTTGATGAAACGACAATGTTTCACAAAGTTTTCACAAAGATCAAAATATAACTGTTTACTTTAGTATTTGAGTCGTCATTATTATTATTTTTGTTTGATAACCAGTAATAAAAAAAACAACCTTTTTTGTACAGGGACCAGGGACCCCCGGACAAGTTGAACTCTGATATATAAAGATATAGCTCGAGGAGTTGTCTTTGCCGTGTAGTTACATATTTTTAATAATATTGAGCTGCAGAGTTTATTGTGATGAATGGAGAACATGGACGTCCTTGGGCCTGTTTCAGGGTCACTAAAACACCCAGATCACTTTCAGAATAAAACCCAGAACCGGTGCTTTTATGTCAGTCATGTTCCAGATGCCAGTAAGAGAGAGTTACTCAGCAAAGGGATCATGTTTGGGCCTTGGTGGTGGTCTTGACCCCTTGTGGACCACCCAGCTGTCCCTCCTCCTGGAAATGTATTACACTACACATTCTAATATTATAAATCAGTTACACTCAGTTCCCTGCAAAGCAACAAAATACAGAACCACCTGGGGTACACAACAGCAACCCTACAATCTAAAGAAATCACATACAGTGATTCTGCACTAGGGGTGGCAGGAAAAATCCTCACAGCAAAGTACTGCAATATTTTCTGTGGCAACACTGTATTGATACACAGATACCAAGACATGGACTAACAGACATTTATCTTTTTAAGAAAAAAAAAGATGTTGACAAAGTTTCCTTTTGGGGACATCCTTTGCAATTAGAGCCAACCGATCTATCGATGGGCCGATATTATTTAACGACGTTATTGAAACTGATACCGTTGCTATTTTTGGGACCCTGCGGTATACCATATTACCGGATTACCAGCCAACACTAGAGGCTTGGGATTAATGAGATTTAAAAAAATGAAGGCGTTATGCTCAGCCCTCAATTGCTGACAGCCTAAGTATTATGTACAGTAAATGTAGCATAGATGTCTACAGTTGGGCCAGAAATGTTTTCCTATTTTCAAACTAATAATAAAATTCAAAACACACATTTCACATACTGCTGGATGACATGATGAAAATACTTTGCTTAGTGCATGTCTGTAATTGTCTATCGTTTTCAAATGTCTGAACTGAACTGAAACTAAACAGAATTAATCAGTCAAAGTTCTTATGTCTGTAATTATTAACATCAGCACAAAACATCATGAGACAAAACTTTATTGTCCTTTCACGCCAAGATTTTTCTTGCATCACATCCTTCAAACAATGGATAGAATAACACAAAACAGCAAAAAAGATGAGTGTAAGGTCACCCCCCAGCAAAAGACATGATGCAATATAAGCAACATCTGACACAGCTGTGTCATTCCTCAGCATGCACACAAACATCCTACATCCAAACATGCCATATTATTTATGATGGTTATGATCACAGTCCCTGCTGTGTGGCTGGTATAGTCCGTTGTGAGCGTTGGTTTGAATGTGTGTGTGTGGGGGGGGGGTGTACGACCACAGTCCGTTTGTTGAGGATGTGTGTGAGTCCGTGTGTAGAGTACAATAGTTAGTAAGTTTATTTTCACCTTTTCTTTTTAAAATAATTTAAAAGAACACGTGAGACTTGTGAGTTTAAGCGTTTTTACTGTATGCATATGTAAAATCATATGATAGTCTATGCAGGTGTTTTGCATTGTGGTGTTGTTGGCGAGTGGGTTGTGTGATGCAGCGGCTTAGAGCCCAAGACAACTGTCCCTGTGGGACGAAGTATATCTTATTTTAAAACAAATTATACTCTTATGTAAAGTTTTGAGAGATATTGATTCAAATGTGTCAATCTGTGATGTGTGATGTTGCATTAGTATGTACCAGTGCTGTCAAACCAATCAAATATTTAGTTAACTCCTAATGAATGTCTTATTTAATCTATTATAAATGTCCCTTGATTTCGTTTTGTTCCATTATTTTTATCTCATTTTAAAGCTCTTAACAACATAAAAAGTGAATCAGCTGCTTTGTGCAAATGTTTTTTTAAATTGAAAACAACATTGGCATATAGCTATACTGTAGTGATCTATCTATGTATCTATTCAATTCAATTCAATTTTGTTTATAGTATCAATTCATAACAAGAGTTATCTCAAGACACTATACAGATAGACCACACTCCAGAATTTACAAGAACCCAACAGTTCTAGTAGTTTCCTCCAGAGCAAGCAACAGTGCGACATATATATATATATATATATATATATATATATATATATATATATATATATATATATATATATATATATATATATATATATATATATATGTGTGTGTGTGTGTGCTTATGTACTTTTTTTCCTACACATAACCAAACATTGAGCGGTTCACAACGTTAACACAGTGTTTAAAAGCGTGACTGTAACATTCTATAGTGTGTATAGAATTCATATTTCCTGCCACCACTAGGAGCGCTTAGTTATGAAGCGGAACCCCTTTGGATCCGATAGACTCGTCCAGCAGACCGATGCTCCAGCTGGCTGGCAGCATGTGGCTCATCTAAAGAATGCATCTTTACTTTAGATTAAAGATGGTCCCAAACCATTTTATGCTTCCCGATACCGATTCTGATACTTGAACTTTTGTATCTGCCAAGTACTGATCCGATACCAGTGGGCCATACATTTCATTATTTTTAAACATCTGTAAACAACTACCGGTGTATGGATGTGATATGATTTCTATCTCTGTGGTCGGTCTGGCTCAGGTTAAACACTCAAACAGTGAACACCACAGAACTTACTTTTATTATGCTGTCAGTTATCACGGAAAAAGAACATAAATAACCTACTTAAACTCAGTTTTTTCTTTTCTTTATTACATGGTATCAGATCGGTGTATAAACTCCAGTACTTCCCGATACCCATACCAGCATTTTAGGCAGTATTACTGGTGATACTGGTATCAGTATTGGAACATCTCGACTTTAGATAGCAAACCAGTTTAGACAAACATCTTCAGAACCTGCACGTATGCAACACTCAGGACATGGCACACAATCACATGAGGTGCATACATCATATCTGGAAAACGTATTTGCGAGATTAATAATTTTGCCGCATATAATACATAGAGTGCTTACTTGCATGTTCTTCGGTACAGAAAATCTATAACCAAATGTAACGGTTCCCATTGTCCCATTACCAAGGCAATACACAGATGGAATTGTATTCCCACCAGCCATCAATAGCCCATATTCTTCCTGCAATAAGGAAAGAACTAGATGTTAAAGGTCAAACTGTGCAAAGCGTTAGAGAGCCGGTGTTATTTCCCTATGGAGCAGTGCCGTTCTAAAACATGTACGGTATGTGTTAGACACATTGGATTATAACGGGCTTGTATGGAGAGTGGTAGAAGTGCTGTGCTACTGTTGTCATCTCAGTTTTAACCATAGCCTGTATAAAGGGTTTTAACCCTCAGCTCAGTGGTGGAAAGGCATCATGAGTCCATGAACAGCAGTGTTACAGAGACCATACTACCCCCAAAACGCTCCCATAGGTAGTTTGTTGAAGCAGCAATTATGACTCACCTTTACGGTTCTGGTACTAGCGGCCTTTAGTGGCCGTATTGTAATTATGAAATGAAAGGTGAAAGTAATGTCACAAAGTACAACAGCGCCAAGTTCCTCATAAGGAGGGGGGTAGGAGTGATGGATGGGTCAAACAAACACAGGACATACTACTAGGAGACCGAGGTTTGTGTCCTGTTAAAAATAAAAGTAAACACCCACGTTTTTATTAAAGGAGCCCTGCCACACGTATCTCAAGACTCGGTGGTATGTCTGAAGTTCTACCATGGACTCTGTAACTTGGTTACCACGGTTACCTTGTTTCAAGCCATTCTAGCGTGATGTAGAAAGCATACAGGTAGACTCAGGTCCATCTGGGCCAGTTTTCATTAATATTTGTTATTGGCTAACAGCCAGCCAATGAGAGCCTGGCTATCAGCACCCTTTACCCATCCATGAATATTAATGAGCTCAGGCAACATGACGTCAGACTGACCAGCTGTTGTGATTGGCCTGATTTCTCCTCTCCTCATCACCGTACCGTTACTTACCTTCACAACGACGGCGTTACTTTTTTTGGTTTACATGTGAGGACAGAAAACACGGACGGACTAATTGACCTATATTGTTGTATGTTGTAATATTACTATTTCTACGTCTTTCAGTTAAAGTATTGCTTTTCAGATTCAAATGACTTTGCTAGTCCATGAGGGATAGTTTTAAAGGTAACACAGCCATTCAGAGTTAAAGTTAAAAGTACATTAGCTTACAATGTATATCATGTTAAAAAAAGTAATGAAATAAACGATAAGTTCTGCCGCATAACATCCACACATTTATACATGAACCAATCATTACGCAGGCAGACACACACAAACACACACACACACACTACCCTTACCTGCCAGTGATGTAACAGAACAACAGGGTACAAGAACCAGTTTTGTTTTACCTGTGTGTATTCATTTAACATACATACTCTTGTATGATGTTGATTTAACAGTTTTACAGCAGAGGGAATGAACGAGTTAGCATAGCAGTTAGCTTTTTGTATCGGCACATTGTACCCCTGACCCGACTGCATGATACCTATCCATTAATAAGTACGTGATTTGGTTGGCCCAATATTCTGTCCGCTTTCGGTTTTCCAGAGAGAACAGTGATCTTTTAACTGGGTACCAGGGCTTTCTGAGCATAACTTTTGCAGATAGTCAAACTCATAATAGTTATTTTGACACATTAGCCTGAATTTCCAAATAACTGGCTGTGATTCATTCATTCAACCTTTTATTCATCCTCGAGAGGCGACCCTCCTATTTAATGTCAACGAGTCAGATTACGGAGCGAAAAACAGCACTAAAACACAGAAGATACAATCATAAGACATGTCGAAAGACATAATCTTTCGGAATTTGAAAATGATTTGAGAAATAAATTAGGGTAACAAGGGTGCAAAAGAATATACAGCGTTGTAGAGCAGTTAAGTAGAAGTTTGCATGTTTAAAACCAGATTTCTAAATTGTTCAAGAGGCCCCATTGAGTAGATTCTAAGAAAGTAGTGAAACAGGAAAGCCATGATGTACAGACATCATTCAGAGAAACAGCACCAACTCTACATGCTCCTCTTCATCTCTGTCTGCCGGAGTCTTCAGCAGCACGCTGCACTGCATGCTGCACAGCTTTACACAGAGCCATGATGCAGAATAATGGCAATGATCTTGGTGTGGATAGAAATATTATCTCATTGTGATAAAGTATCTTAGCGGTAATTAAGATTTCCGGTCTTTCTTAACCATTTGCTCTCTAGGACATGATCAGGACTGGATGAGGTGGAAAATGAAAGGGACATATCACCCACAAATGACATGCTACGCTGTTGCACATTCTCAGTGAAATTATTATGCACATGTCTTCCAGTTTCTGTAATGTTTCAATCAATGGATCATGAAGAGATCCTGCCACTACATTTCAGAACAGTCCAATATAGGGCTGGGTAATATGTTTATGCTGTATCAATATCGCAATACGAGACTAGAAATCGTCTTAGATATTGGATATATCCTAATATGGTAATAAGGTAAGTGTTATCTTTACCTGGTGTTACAGTAAAGTGATGTCATTTACCAGACTGTTCTAGCTCTTCTATTACCTTTACCCCCTAAGTCATTAAATCATTTCTGGAGAATATTTATCAAAAATCTCATTGGGTAAATCCCATTTTGTTAAAGCGCCAACAGTCAACCAGACAGTATCGTCGGTCAAGAATATGGTGACATTTGATCTGCTCTTCATCACCCAGCCCTAGTCCAAAATGCACCGGAAATAAATAAGTTTAATAAACAGAAGTGCTTGATTATGTGTCTGATGAAAAATAGGATTACAAGTTGTAATGTCAGTGAAAACATTTGCATGATGGTGATGGAGGTTGGCTCTGCTTTCACTGTGATAGTCTTTATATTATATCAAAAACATAAATGTAATACCCTCCCAAGTGAGAGTCAAACTGCAGGGCTTTTGTGAGTGACTTCTAATACAATCTTATGAATTCATTGTGTAAGCGGGGTTTGGGAGCTCATAGTATGAAACCTGAACATTTTAATCTCAGTGTTTTGTCATATTTCTGAATTGCAACATTGCACATGCATACTGGTAACACGTTGTTTTACTGTGAGCATAACTCTGCTGTGATTGCTTAATGCAGAGTGTTCCACCTTGTTTAAAGCGGGTGGATTTAAAGTGGCCTTAGTCGGTAAAAGTTATCCAACGCAGAGATTTTTTAAACCTAAACCTGAGAGGAACCCAACTTTCCCAGGTATGATCGGTTCATCTTTCTCTGAATAAAGGAACATTTGTAACAGCACTATCCAGCTGGTTTAAGCTTGTTCAGTGTTCTAGCTGGGGAGGAGAAATATGGACAGAAGATGTTAGCTTTCAACCAAATGTGTGTGTGTGTGTGTGTAATCTAGGGGTGGGACAAAACATCGATATAGCAACATATCATCGTCCATCTTTGTGCTATACAATAATTGATTGACGCTGAAGTCAAATATGGATATTTTTGTTCATAAAATTTAATCTGATTTCAAACTTTTATTTCAAACTTGTGGCCCACTGAGGGATTTCAATGAGGCCGAGTGATAGATGAAGTGATAGGGTGCTCTAAATAGAGTTCCCTTCTCCCAGCGTGGCTTCTTCAGGGCTCCTTGTGGACACTTGAATGAAAACTTAAAAACAGCTTCACATGCCGAAGAAGTTTTCAATGCGATGGGGGTTTTAGGAAATAACAGATGCCCCAGCCACGTTTAAGTCCAAAGTCTGGACCCAGAGTTGCTCTGTAGATGTCATTTTTAATTTGCAGACTGAAAAACTGCAATGATCCTTTTTATAATGTCTTGATTATAGCAGAAATGCTGTGCAATCGTGAGGTACCCCATGATCCCCCCCCCCCCCCATATAATCAGTTGGTAATGATATTTTGACATAAACACGTTTTATATAAAGCCCTTACATTGAGTTGTTAAAGAATTTCAACCAAAAGATGTACTGAGCAAGACATTTCACAGTTTAAAATAATACTGGTGGACAACCTATGTGGGGGCCACATTGTTTAGTATGTACAGTACTGCCATCTGAACGGCCAACATGTAACAATAAAGCTATAGCTATATAGCTATAGTTATAGCTAATCTTTGGCTGATTTATCAGGCGGGCTAGAATTAATTTCAGAATCCATGCAGAAAACGGTGCCTTGCTCAAGGGCACCTGGCAGTGCCCAGGAGGGGAACTGGCATCTCTCCAGCCACCAATCCACGCTCCCAACTTTTTGGGTCCATACAGGGATTTGAACCAGTGACCCTCCGGTTCCCAACCCAACTCCCTATGGACTGAGCTACTGCCAACCCCAAAGGAAGTTTCATATGATATATAAGAAAAAAGCAGTGTAGCTTTACTTTTAAGTCTCCATTAAAAAAAAAAACACGCACACATACTGTATTACTTCAAAGTCCCAGTTGTTGTCAATGTCTTGTTGAAATATTAAATGTCAACTCTAAAGAAAAATGTTGAATCTTGTATGGACACTGTAGTACTGTATGTAATGTAGTACAGTAGTCGTTGTTTAAATGACAAAAGATTGACAGAGCCCAGTCCTGATCCTGTGTGCAGCACTTCATCACTCCCCATTTCCATAAAGCATTCAGGCTGCACGACTGCTGTCACTCAGGCCCACCCTGGAATGGATTGTGCACTGAGTGGGTCTGGATGAGTTGTTTTTCAATCAGCAAGGAGGATTAAATGCTATCGGTGACAGGTTAATGCATATTAATGCAATTCAGCTGAGCCACAACTTTTGTCTTTTGCCTTTGTTTAGTTTCTCTTTTGTGGACTTGAACATAGAATCTCACATTTTAATTTCCAGTGGAAACTCCGTATTATTAATGACATGTTAGGATCAAACTAGGGCTGGGTGATGTGGAGAAAATCAGAAATCACAAAATTCTTGACCAAATACCTCAATATCGATATTGTGGCAATATTCTAGGACTGACAGTTGGTGCTTTCACAAAATATGCAGCTCCAGCAGGGGACCCCAAACTTCCCTTTCCCGAGCCACATCAACCAGCTCCGACTGGGGGCTCCCGAGGCGTTCCCAGGCCAGGTTGGAGATATAATCTCTCCACCTAGTCCTGGGTCTTCCCCGAGGCCTCCTCCTAGCTGGACGTCCCTCCACCTAGTCCTGGGTCTTTCCCGAGGCCTCCTCCCAGCTGGACGTCCCTCCACCTAGTCCTGGGTCTTCCCCGAGTCCTCCTCCAAGCTGGACGTCCCTCCACCTAGTCCTGGGTGCCCCACAGATGACTGAGCATCTCATCGTATCTCTAAGGGAGATCCAGACCCCCTCCTGAGGAAACCCATTTAGGCCGCTTGTACCCTGGATCTGGTTCTTTGGGTCATGACCCAGCCTGTATGCCCATAGGTGAGGGTAGGAACCAGAACTGACCGGTAGATCGAGAGCTTTGCCTTTTCTTCACATCGGTGCGATAAACTGAATGTAAACCTCCCCCCCGCAGCGCCGATTCTCCGACCACTCTCCTGCTTCCTGGTCCCCTCACTCTCGAACAAGTCCCCAAGGTCACTTCACTTGGGGTAAGGACTCACTCCCTACCTGAAGAAGGCACTCCTCCATAAGGAAAAACTAAAGTGGCCTAATGCGCTTCTAGACAAAATATCATACAACAGTTTTCACACAGTCTGGCATCTGTTTCATTTATAAAGAGGAATAATTAGCATTTTCTGTTTTTGGTCTGTTTTGCGGGAAACGGATACGATGTACTGTATAAACAAAATATTCAGCAATCATTAAAAAAAAAAATGTATATGTCACCCTATGTGTGAATGGATTTTATCTCCCAAACCCCTCTGCAGCAGCCCATACAGTAACGTCCCAGAGATAAATCCAGAGGGGAACATCCTCTGCATTACACATCTGTGACAGCACCCCGAGCTATTCTGCTGAGCCCACATGGTCAATAAATTCTCACTGTTTAAAAGGCGCATGAGTAGAATTGTAGTCTCAAAGATCTAATGAAATGACGAGGAACTGACCTTCAGGACACATGGGATTGATTCTTTAACACCATCCTCATGGTAATTGGCTTGGTATAGTTCTGCTCTGAATGATAAGTGAGTTGTATTGAGAATGTATGTCACACAAGAGTGCTCAGTCCTTCAAAGTTTACAGTTCAGAGAGGCAACAATGCTTCTCCAGGGATTAGAGATGTGCATGGTTCCAATTTAAAAGGCTGAGACGTATACAAGTGAATCAGCGCACGACTGAGTGAATAAAAGTCCCCATTCGACCCATTCTGATTCGAAAGCTGGAATGGATTAAAACGGGACGAAAAACACTGCATTCATTTCTTGGTGGGCAATAAGAAATTAGTGACCCAACTGATTGCTTGTTTAGAACACAAATGGTGGAGCTTCACATGTCATTGACATGTATTCCTACTGAGAGAAAAAGATTTAAGAGGCTGGAACATGCAGCATCTACTTTAGCACCACCGCTTTTTCCCCCTCAGGTGGTATGGCCAGGTCAGCAATTTGATTTGAAGTGGGAGTGGCGTGCAAGGCCACTGTGCAAAATTGAACCAAATTCAAGCGGCAGCATGTTAAACCATGTGTAAAATCCTTGTGATGGACTTAGAAAACGATCCCTGGCTGGAGCCGCTGCTTCGCTCCCACCTCTGTCTTTAGACATGGTCACGCTCATTTGTGGCCACCACTCACAGGAGCCTTTGAAGGAAGGGGGATGTCCAGGAGCCCATTAACCTCCCTGCACCGGTGCACTGATTCCTAACACACCCAGACACCAGGTCACAACCTATGCGGCAGCAACCGCCTTTTGACACAACGTTATGCAGGCCCTGCTTTGTGTAATGCAAGCTGCCCTTTTTTATTATTTCAGAGACTCGGAGGAAGGATACTCGTGCATTGTAAAATTTTTCAAGCGATATTAAGTGTCAATTTTGCAGTGACACTTATTTTGAGTTGTCTGGTGTTGACTGCAGGCTTGTTGGTCTGCTCATAAAGCTGTTATGGCTCTGGGGCGGCTGTTCAAAACTGTCTAAAAGTGTTAAATTAACTCTGCTAGCTGTGGGCATATTTTAATACATTAAATCACTGGCATGGATTTTTGCACTCTCACAGTTACCACTCCCACTGTCAAAAAAAGGATCATTATGGTTCCTTTTAGAGCCTTCAGAGGGGGGGTGTGGTGGCCCATATTGGCCCCTTATGACCTTATTATTTTTATGACATTTTTATGAATCATCATATTCCGGCAGAAGCATATTGTTCTACTGTGACATTTGCTAAATTATCTTCCTAGAACTGATCAGTGGATTATGATGTCCCCCTCGGGAAATTGCTGTAGGAAAGTAAGCCTTGTGACACACGGTGCAATTGTTCTTGACAGTTTACCAGGGACCCGAACTATTTCTAGGTGTTCTCCATTGGCGAAGCGTCTTCATTAGTCAAAAGGCGTGGGCGGGACTCCTGCTCTCTGCAGCGAGTCAAAGGGAAAGGCAATAAAGGGAGGCAGGAGCTGCACTTTGCCGACGAGCATCTCTGCCGTCCTGCTGTAAGACTACAGTGTTCACTGCCGCCCCGGATCCGCGATCAGACACAGGGACTTCTCCGGAGGACAAAAAGGGCTGAGTTCATCAATGTGACTCCGCTCAGCCGGTCCCAAACCGCGCCGTTTACCTGGATAAGTCCATCGCGAGGAGAAGCTTGGACAGAAAGAGAGAGGCAAGAGGACAAGAGACAGGCGCGAGTGGAGTGTCGACGTAATAAAGCCAACCGTGAAGGAAACGAGAAGAATATGATTGTCAAGCAGCACTTGATCTTCATCCTTTCCAGCCTCTGTGCGAGCGTCTTTGAAGGTGAGCCGTGCGCGGAGGTTGCTGTGTGTAGACGGGCGTGGTGTGCGCTGCTGTGTAAACACTATATGTGATCATGGCGCACGTGAGTGCAAGTATTCAGTAGAAAAAGAGTTGATTCTTCCTTTTTAAATGATGTGTGTTTGCGCAGCAGTTGTGGCCGCAGGACGGCTGCCGGGCTGCGGCTGGCAGAGCGCAGCAGAGCCGGCTGTGCTGGATGCTTCAAGTTGAATTGTGCGGCTCAGAGAAAGCAGAATGCGGCTGCACAAGTTTATTTCTGCGTGCGCCGGAGCCAACCTGGATGTCGCCCTTTCCTTTCGTATTAAATGAAAGGGATGAAACAGCGTGGCTGCAGATGTGCCGCCACCACTTTGTGTGCTCCTGCAGTTGTGTCCTCTGAAGCTGACACAGGGATGCACGAGAGGTTACAGCTGCTGCTGGCACGCGTCCTGTTTGTTGGGAGACTCGTGTCATTGAGTGGATCGTCTTTAACTCGTACTGTCGGGTCCGGTTTGGGCTTTTTAAGTCATTTCACACTCCACTTTAAATCAGCAGAGGTGACAAGAGGTCTTCGATCTAGGTGTGTGTGTGTGTGTGTGTGTGTGTGTGTGTTTGTGTGTGTGTGTGTGTGCGTGCGCGCGGACGCATTCTCCAAGACTGTAAGCATGCGTTTACTGACAGCGCGAGCCATGTAGGCTAGTCTCATTCAAAGTTGGGCTGCTGGGCTGAGGCGCAGGGGAGGTTGTGTGTGTGTGATGGCTCTCTGCAGCCAGACATGAGCGTGGCTCCTCATGACAACTCCCTCAACTCCCCACAAACCGTCCTGGACATGCTTGCGCAGCCACCGCCCTGTAGGCGACCAGTGCGCAGATACAGAATGCCTGCAGCAGGGGGGGTGTCATGTCAGCAACTCCCAAATCAAACAAAACAAAATCCCTGTTGACTCCCTATTTTACACAATGTTGTCCCACATGACATCAGCTTTTGTTTTGTAGGGAGGAGGGAGGAGTTAATAGATGGTGAGAGTGACCTATGATTGAGATGTTCATCCTATAAAGCTGATTATTATGATTTAGAAGAGATAAGGAAGAAACATTTGTGTGGAGGGTCCCCACTCGAGGACCTCACTTTCAGAACCAACACAGACCATCTAGTCCGTATGAAACCTTCAGTCAGAGTCTCTACGGCTGCTCGTTTCATTAACGCATAGCATCATCATATCCAGAATCAACTCTCAAATGAGTCCAATTTCTGTTTCAGATTTTGAGCTTCACCTCTTGCCACTTAGTCGAATATGTTTAGTCTAAGTCAGACCATTACGTGTGGAAGAAAACGCAGTCGGGGCTCCGTTCTGAACTCAAGTGCTTGGCAGTTTAATGGTGTTAAATGTTATGAGACTGACTTGTATATTTCTTATTTGAATAGATTATTATTTTTTGTGCCTTGATGTATGTTGCTTTTGTCGTGCTGTCTGTTCAATCCCAAACATTTTGTTGCAATGAGATGTCCAACTTGAGACGCCATCAACTGGCAGTACATCCAGCTGTGACCTCCTGATAGATCCAGACCCATCCACCTGGCGCCGTGCCCTCTCAACAAGTGCTCCCCTGTGGAGGGGATCGTGGTTAGGTTTAAATGATCATGCATGATTTAGCATTTTTACAGTCAATTAACTATAAACTGTGTAGATGTTGCATCACTGCAAATCTTTTGGAAAATGATGGAAATGATTTCCTACCTCCAGGCAGGCATTCAAGTTGGTATCAAAGGAAAAAGAACTCGCAGATACATGAAACCTTTCCTATTCAAGGAGACTTCCTTATCTGTGATATAATAATTGGCTTTAAATAACAATTACATTCATGGGCTTGTTGCTCTCTGGTGTCGCACTAACTGCCTACAGCCCACACCTCCAAGACGAAGGAGCTGGTCGTTGACTTTGGGAGGTCCAGACCAAGACCACGACCGGTCCTGCTAGATGGAGTCGAGGTGGAGGCAGTTGAATCATACAAATACCTCGGGCTGTGGCTGGACAGCAAACTGGACTGGACAACCAACAGCAGCCACCTGTACAGGAAGACACAGAGCCGGCTGTACTTCCTGAGGAGGCTGCGGTTCTTTAACATCTGCAGCAAACTGCTGTGGATGTTTTACCAGTCCGTGGTCACCAGTGTCCTCTTCTACTCTGTGGTGTGCTGGGGGGGGCAGCATATCAAAGAAGGACACCTACAGGCTGGACAAACTGATCAGGCAGGCCGGCTCTGTGGTCGGCATGAAGCTGGACTCACTGGTGACGGTGGCAGAGAGGAGGACATTCGACAAACTGCAGGACATTACTGACAATGCCAGCCACCCCCCCCCCCCCCCCCCCCCCCCCCCCCCCCCCCCCCCCCCCCCCCCCCCGCACACCGTCATCAGCACCCAGAGGAGCCGGTTCAGTGGAAGGCTGCTCCTTCCCAAGTGCCGGACCAACAGACTCAAGGACTCCTTTGTCCCTCATGCCATCAAACTGTACAACTCCTCACTAGGGGGGAGGAGAAAATAGGGCACAGAGGACAATACATACATACATACATACATACATACATACATACATACATACATACATACATACATGCACACCTGGACTTAAATTCACATTCACACCTGGTCACTTTATCACTTTAACACTGGACTCAACACTGACACTTTTGATAATAATTTATGGTCTTTTCTTGGTTTATTTGACCAATGTTTTTATTGTTATTATTATTATTATTGTTATTTTGTTGTCTTTATACTGTCTTTTTTATCTATTTTTTATTTATTTTTGTATTGCTAAAACTGCTGCTGGAACCTTGAATTTCCTTGCAGGAGTCATCCCAAAAGGATCAGTAAAGACAAGTCTAAGTCTAAGTCTATCACACAATTAACGTAAATATCAATGATATTAAAAGGAGGAGAATGTGAATTTGGTAACATTGCATCAAAAGGTTATTGTTTGGCAGCAGACCTTGAGCCCTTCCAAAAAGTCTATCCTTGCAGAACATTACCACTAGAGATGTTCCAATACTGACACCAGTATCACCTCGTAGACTGCCTAAAACGCTGGTATCAGTATCAGGTAGTACATGCACTGTTCCGATACAAAGTACAGAGACCTAAAGAAAATTAACGTTAAAGTAGTTAATTTATGTTCTTTTTCCGTAATAACTGACAGCATAATAAAAGTAAGTTCTGTGGTGTTCATTGTTTGAGTGTTTAACCTGAGCCAGACCGACCACAGAGATAGAAATCATATCACATCCATACACAGATAGTAGTACACAGTTGGTAAAACATAATAAAACTCATGACACGATGGTATTGGATCAGCATTCTGTATCGGCCGATGGGCAAGTTCAGTTATCAGGATCGGTATCGGGAAGCAAAAAATGGTATCGGACCATCTCTTATTGTCAGAGAACAAGTAAATGGCTTCCAGTTTCAGTCGTGTCCAGGTTTACTGGGAATGAAGAATCCAAACGGTGAATCCCCCGCGGATCACCTTCAGTTCGTTAGTTTTGTTTTTAAAGCTTCTGCTGGATGATTTTGCTGTAATGAATGGCAGCAGATAAAAACCAATGGTATACTCTGGGAAATGGTTTGGGGAAAATCAAATGTTAACCATGTTATTGACCAAATACCTCAATGTCACTATAGCAACGATATAGGGTATAATTGACTGTTGGCGCTTTAACAAAATGGGATTTACACAATGAGATTTTTGATAAATATTCTCCAGAAATGATTTAATGACTTAGTGGGTTAAGGTAAAAGAAGAGCTAGAACAGTCTGGTAAATGACATCACTTTACTGTAACACCAGGTAAAGATAACACTTACCTTATTACCATATTAGGATATATCCAATATCACAGATTATATCTAGTCTTATATTGTGATATCAATGTATTGCCCGGGTTTGACTCCGACCTGCGGCCCTTTGCTGCATGTCACCCCCCCCCCCCCCCCCCCCCCCCCCCCCCCCCCCCCCCCCCCTTCCCTTTCATGTCTCCAGCTGTCCTGTCTAAAACCCCAAATACTTCAAATACATACAAATTACTGTGCACTACTTTTCATAGTGTAAGATGAGACTTGTATGTAATAACGACGAGTTAATAGTTAACGCTAACAATCACTAGCATTACAATAACTATATGTACAAATGATTTGTGAGAACAGATGGGTAGTAATATACTGTACTGTGTGGGAGCTGTATGTTATATGAAAATCACTGGTAATTTTGCTATAATGTTGGTATGGGACTGAAGATTGAAGTTTAAGTTTAGCTTTAAAACGAGAGTGGAAATACCAAACTTGGAGTATCCCATTATTGCATGCTGCGGTGGTTTTGCTCTTACCATGGACAACCGAGTTTATGGCTGTGCTCTACACCCTCTCTATGCCTTTTAGTGGACATTATAAAGTGTTGCATTATATATGCTGTTTCAACATTTGGCTCTATGAGAAGGTGTGCAAGCTTTAGAGTCCATCTACAGAATACATATATATTATACCGTAACACGGACAGCAAGAGAAAGGATAGGCATGTGTTCCTATAATACTATTTGCATCATCAGCTAACTCAAGACTGTTGAATAAAAATGGACATTAGAACACAAGCCCATTTTGCCACAGATTTGCCAAAGGGAACAGGGCAGAGCTTTATCATCTAGTCCAAAAACTCAGCGAAGAGTAGTGCCCAATCCCAGGGCTACATTAAATATGTATGCTATGTGGCTTAAGTTTAGACACATGAACTAGGAGCGCCCAGGGCAGTGCCCCAGAAGTCTGTGTAGAGAGCACACACCTCCAAATTTGTTAGTAAAAGTAAAACTTAGTTTCATCTGCATTGGGATCAGGATTTGCTGCAAGAGAAACAGAAGTGGGGAATGATTGGACGCATTTGTGTTTCAAAAAGAATGGAAAGAACTCCCTATCATGCGGTGTTATTAAACTGCTGATGTGCAAGTAGATCTAGTTCAGGCCATGGCTTAACCTTGAAACAAATGTCATCATTGTCAGGAAAACAAACATGTAGATATCATGTTTGCTTACAGACAACCAAAACCAACAAATGGGACCGGAATGAGGAGCTCCTCGGCGAAGGTAATAAGGCCCATGCGTCTTCTGTGCGATCGCAGCCTAATCGACAGTTAAATTGCAGTGCGCCGCGTCACACACTGCAGTGATACTGTAGACAAGACTTGAGTCTCAGCAGCTCTGGTCATGCTCCGTAATGCTGAGAGGCATTGCATGCAGGCTCATCCTTCTTACAGCACCTGGGCCTGCATTATTAGTATTTTTTAAAACGCATTGTCGGACTCTTATCTAAAGCTGCAGCCTGTGGAGTGCTACACTGCCTACATGTTTAATATGCTGTAGTGACTACAGAATAGATTCATTCCTATATTGAGTTACTGGATCTATTTCTATCTAGCTTTTTTGAAGATTTTTTTTTGGGCATTTTAGACCTTTTATTTTGATAGGACAGTATAAGGCATGAAAGGGGAGAGAGAGAGAGGGGGGGGGGGAAATGACATGCAGCAAAGGGACGGAGGTCGGAGTTGAACCCTGGCCCGTTGTGTTGAGGAGTAAACCTCTACATATGGAGCGACTCTCACTTCTCTTAAATCAAGGTTGAAGACCTTTCTTTTTGATGTTGCCTTTCTTTAAATAATTGTTAATTTCTTATACTGAAGTTGCATTGTTGAAATATATACGTATGTATACTGTATATAAGCACGGAAAGAGAATTAAGTTAAGACCGGTGGAACCGGCCTGTTCTGCCAAGGATCACAGGTGGATTACATGTCCAGTATAGAGCAAGGGTTTATACATTGTCCCATTCTGGCAGCCATATTTGATCTGCTTTTATGTTTTTCTATTGTTTTTAACTGCTCTTTAATGTTTAATTTCTTATACTGCACTGTAACTTTTATTCTCATAATATTTCTGTTTTTCAATTTTTATCGTTTTTAACTGCTCTTTAATGTTTTATGTAAAGCACTTTGAATTGGCCTGTTGCTAAAATGTGCTGTGCAAATAAAGCTGCCTTGCCTTGCCTTGCCTTGCCTTGCCTTGTCTTGCCTTGCCTTGCCTTGCCTTGCCTTGTCTTGTCTTGCCTTGTCTTGCCTTGCCTTGCCTTGCCTTGCCTTGCCTTGCCTTGCCTTGCCTTGCCTTGCCTTGCCTTGCCTTGCCTTGCCTTGCCTTGTCTTGCCTTGCCTTGCCTTGCCTTGTCTTGCCTTGCCTTGCCTTGCCTTGTCTTGCCTTGCCTTGCCTTGTCTTGCCTTGCCTTGCCTTGCCTTGCCTTGCCTTGTCTTGCCTTGCCTTGCTTTCCTTTGGCCGCTCGACCGACTGAGCTATCCAGGCGCCCAAACTACTGTAATCTATATCACCTCTTCTCTGTTGTGTGCTCTTGCTCTGAATGGGAGGCCCTGTCTGGTGCACTGGTGGGAAATGGTGTCATTCTGTGAGGTGTTGGTGCGTCACTACCGCAGAGTCTCTAATGCTGACGCCTGACACATGTCAGAGCCAGTTAGCAGGTTAGGTGGCAGGCAGGCTAGTAATGCTAATTAACCATGTGGCTAAACTTAGTGTCAGAAATGTAAGTTTTTATGATCTATGTGTTTCTTTGTTGGTCACACGGCTTCTCTGGTTTGGTCTGAAATTCCTTGTACTCAAGTGTTTCATCAGTGTCCTTTCTTACCAAGCACCAAAAAGCTCCCATATCGCCAAGGGGAACTTTCTTTTGTTTGAGCATGGAGCCTTTCATCATTTCTTATCTCGTGAGACATTTTGTCAAGTACACCCTCCACGTGACAATGAGCCTCGGTGTGTGTTTGGCCATAACGCGTCGGGTCTGAGCTGAGGGCAAAGCGGAGAATAAAGGAAAGTGTCTCCATTTGGTTTTCTTTTTCTCATTTAATGTAGTATCATAACCACCGACATCAAAACTACAGAGAGAGAGCGACAAGGAGCTTGATGATGAATAATTCTCTCATAATGTAAAAGATTCTCTGATTAAGGAGGCAATTGAGGCAAGTCATTAAAAATGCAAAAGTGCCGTGTAAAACATTTGACATTTCCTTCAAATATTGGTCCAAGAGAAGACCCATCCATTTTTAGGGTTAATTGTGGACTGGTATTGAATTCATTAATATTGTGTCATGTTATTCATACTAGCTCATGTAAATATGTGAACTATGTATGAATAACATTTTGTTACTAGTGACGGGCATTTGATTTAAATTTTCTTAGTTGATCGATGGAAAAGTAACTATCAACTATTGATTGATCATTATTTTTTATATCAAAATTCATTATTTATTTAACTTTTTATGAATTGAAAATGCAATGAATATACAAAATCACAGCGTGTTTTTTGTCGATGAGATCTTTTTTCAAGAAGAACAACTTGTGACAGTTAACTGGATGCTGGGTTAGGCTAAACTTGGAGACAGAGCTCTAAAGCAGCTGCCAGCCGGCGTTTGTTCCAAAATAATAATAATAATAATAATAATAATAATAATAATAATAATAACTTAACCAAATACACAATACTTCTTACAGGTTTTGTCAAATGTTACTTCAAATTATCCGAGGCACGGAGTCGAGAGAGGGTGAGAGAGCTAA
This sequence comes from Etheostoma cragini, assembly GCF_013103735.1. Lineage (NCBI taxonomy): Eukaryota > Metazoa > Chordata > Actinopteri > Perciformes > Percidae > Etheostoma > Etheostoma cragini. Next base: position 512,278 of record NC_048409.1, on the reverse strand, counting down.
TCCTACGTGACCATAAATTAGGTTACTTAACAAAGCCTCATAAAAAGAACCAGGAACACATCTGCTGCACCAGTCTACAGATTTTTGTTGAGAAAGATAAGCATGTTGACGTGATCTGGGGTCAGTCAGTCAGTCATGAGGGGACTGACGTTATGGACAGGTACCGCCGCGCTAACTTGGCCAGTGTTTGCCCCCTCGTTGTCAACGTTTATGACATAACGCTTCTTTTAATAAGTGTCATATGGTTTTGTTCTGACAAGTTATGGTTAGGGTTAAGGTTAGGGTTCATGACTGTTCATGACTGTGTCATGCCACTGTTATGTAGATACCTTCAAGTAAAGTGTTACCAAATGTTCATTATGTATAAAAACAAAGTCTTATAATTTCAGCATTTTAAAGGCTCAAGGATCAGATGTCTCCGTCTGGCTTCCGTGTGCAGCCTCGGGTCATCTGGGGCAGAAGCACACAGCCTATTATAGAATGCAGGAAAGGGGTAGCCATACCTATCATTCAAAGCAGTAGCTTTCACAAAACCTCCGAAAGTGGACATAGATGTGGAGCAGTGTCATTTTGAGTGTATTATGGCAGGTTGGTGCATCATTACTCAATTCCTTTATGCAGCAATTTAGTTCTGTATCAGCTTGGATCTGGCTGTATGGAACATCTCTCGAAATGAACGTCCACATATTGGACCCAAGAAAAAGTGTACCTCAAAATGTCACACATGGTGAGACACAGCGAGCCTGTGAAAAGTATGCATGGGCTCTCCTATCTCCTGTGGCTCTGAATAATCAGGCAGCAGAGCTAAGCTGGCGGAGCTGAAGGCAAGGTATGGCAGAGGAAGGTGGTTTACAGTCAAGGATACCCGTTCCTCACTGCTGAGGGTTAGCTTATCCCTGCAGAGCGTCTCCCAGCTGCCAAGTGCTGGCTCTGGTGCTTTGCTGTATACCACTGCAAATGAATAATCCAGTAAAAAGGGGGACAAAAGTGCTCAGAAAGAGCAGCTGCTGCCCTGCTTGCTTTCTGTTGACAGATATACATCTGTAGGGATAAGCCTTGAGCCAGAGGCAAATGTGCTCAGACAAGTGAGGAACGGGCTTAAAGATTAGCTGCTCGATGCCCCAACTACGCCGCGTGCTGTCAATCTCCCTTCGCTGTGCTCTTTGTCATAGCTCTTGTACACGCCATGCCCCCTCTGAGTGGGTATGAGCTTATAGCAATGAAGCTAATAGACTGTGAGGGCAATTACACTATTAAAGATTATTTTGACCCATATTTGAACAAAAGAGAGTAAGAGGTCTTCTTGCCAAGAAGCCTGTCTCAAGATACTCATAAGTTTAATGCTCCCATTTGTCACGCTGATAAGTGGTTATAGCAGTGCTTACATCCATCTCAGGCTGCTGAAGAGCACCTGTCTTAAAGGGAAAATCCACCATTAAACAGAATTTACATGTACTCCTGATATAGGCTGAAACAGCTGAGTCAATATTCCTAAAGCTGGACTAGGAGCTGCCTTAGCTAAAACCCACAGAGCCAACTACATCATATGCAGTTGGCTCTGGCCAGTTCACACGGCATTCTGGGATGCGAGATAAACGTGCCCTTGTTTATTGGCATTTCTTTAAACCAATCACAATGGGCAGTGCTAAGCCCCAGACACAATGATGGTGCATCTGCAAAACAGCCTCAAGAAGGAACTTGTTTTGGAGGAACATGTGTACTAGAGCTGGAAAATAAATGGATATTATATTAATATTGGGACACAGGCACCAGGTTGCTATCTCTTCCTAATACTGGACCCCCCTATGATTTGAGTATTGCACAAGTCCATATTGCAATTAATTGTAAATAATTGTATATGTCTTACAATTTTCACTATTGTTATGGTACAAATATGATAGGTAGTCAAGCACTTAATTGTTAAAGGTCCTTCAAACAATCTTTAACAGTGCAGCAGTATTGGTCCTATGTAATATGTACTACAAACACCTCAAACCATCTAAAAATGGACTCAAACTGCATTTGAGTCTGAATCTGCAGAGAATGGAATCAACACCATTTCACGTGGAAGTCTTGATGAGTGAGATTCAGCTGTGGTGGGCATCTGTACTGTGAGAGCTTTATGCATTCCCTATTTCAGTATTGTGGCCAAAAAGAAGCCTATACTTCATTTTATGCCCTTTTTCAGTGTTGACCTTTACCAATCTCTCTTGGCCCTCATCTCTGTTGAAGGAGGCTTTGTGCCCGACTATGGATGAGCCTCTGAATCTCATTTAGCCTGTGTGATGATCTCCATTTTCTCCTCTTGCTGCCGTCTCTCTATGAACAAAGTTAATGTTTTTTTTGTTCAGAAAATGACAGCCATACACCAGTCGCTAACCCGGCGGGCTTGTAATCTGTTTGAGTCATTCTTTTAAGAGCGGACGTCACCTTGAAGTTCTTTCCGCTGATTACTGTGACAGAGGTGGAAGGCATCTTCACCACAAGTAGTCCTCATTCTGAAAGAGAACAAAACAAAGGTTGGTTAATGCCAGGAACAGAGGTGTTGAGTACACAATGTTAACCATGAAATATTGGGAGCTTCATTATGTGTTTGCCATAACATATGTCGTTGTGTGCTTGTGCTGTGGATGTTTGAGAGGGAGGTTTGACTATGCGAGGTTTCACACTGCAACCTAACACCTGGCAGCCGGACTTGTTTTGAGTGATGTCAGGGTCTTTTCTCACCAGTGCACTCACAAAGCTGCACTACGGAGAATACGCTGGGGAGCCTTGGTTTTGGTAGCATTCTGTAGCCTCGATATTATTTAGCTATGACGATTAAAATGTGCGTTAAGTCCACACAGCCTCTCCTTTCAGTGAATTTCTTAGTGAAAAGCTTTATTAAAAAACACAAGTCCTTAGTTGAAAGGCAGCTGTGGTCAAGCTTTGAAAAATGGTCCAATTATTCAGAGTTGGTGCATATTAGGGCCGCACAATGTATAGTTTTTTGATAGCGATATAAACTTGTACAATAAACCCTTTGTGGAAGGCTGCATCATATTGCTGTTGGGTTGTTTGATGTAGAAATTCTAGTCATTTTTTTTTAAGTAATGCCTTTTCAATGCAATGTTCAATTTGTTCAATTAAATATTAGAAATGATTTCCTTTCATTTGTTTTAAATCCAACAAGCAACTAGTTGTGTTTTAGCAAAGTACTTAAAGCGGCAGAAAGGCAGAACTGAGTACACTTAGTAATAGTTGCAAATGCAAATGAATGTGTTTATACATGTTGGCCACTGGTTTTAGATATTTCTATTTTTATGGGTTGCCATAGAAATCCCGTCAGTCTCACACAGTCGGTAGGATTTTGCACCACTGGGTGGCTGTGCTCATAAAGCCCCTTCAGTCGAGCAGTCAGGCTGGACGTCTGAGCTCCAGATAAAGGACACTCTGTTGCACGTTGGAAATTTGATAGTTTGCTGGAATAACTCATGCATTTTCATAGACTTGTAAGCAGCACATCATGGCAAATGACTGTGTTTATTCCAGGGCGATGTTTTGCATTTTATGGCTATATGATTTGATGTGTTTGTGCACAATACAAAAATTAAAGACCCTGAAAATGAATAAAATGATTGAAAAGAAAAACCTGAAGAGAGAGAGAGAGGCTTGTAACCATTTGGTGGGGCAAAAAAATGAAAGCATTCATGTTCTCAGCTTGCTGAATCCCTCTCAGGGTCACGAGGAGCTGTAGAATAATATAACAATACGTTTAGCATCAGCAGGCAGTTACAGCTGTCTGTTACAGAGGCCTTCACACACAGACGGACAGAAACATTCAAGGCAGGATAGTGGGCTTCTCCCAATTCTCAAATTTGTACCTCCTCAACTCCTCGGTCCTCACTTCTCCAGCTTATGACCTGAAAATCGTTATCAGCACGCCATGTTGAAGGACGTCCCAATTCCTAAAATCGAGGAGTGAGGATTTAGCATCGAGGAGTGGAGCGAGCATCGAGGAGCGAGGATCTATTATTAAAAAATATTATTTACGTTCTCTAAAAGGTGAACACATCAGATCTGCTGTCAGACAAACTGCTACATTTGTAAGATGGTCTGATTCGCTTAAGAAACAGAAATGTAATTTCACAATCTAAAGTTCAAGTTCTGTTCACTCTGTCCAGTTTAGAACTACAGTTGGTTGTGCTGCTTAAATATCAGCTGAAGTGGCATTCCTGCGCGCACGGAAACCCTTACAAAAAGCATCTCTAATCATTAAAGGTAATTGTTAACAATAGTAAATACTTCTGCATTAACACAATACATCGTTTAAAAAGCCACGGAGCCTTCAGGGACAGCCGAGGGACAGTAAAACGTCCAAGCGTGTCCCTACATTGGAGAAGAGAATTCATTCAGGTGGGTGGAAGGTGGCAGGCGATAGACGGTAAGCCTGTTCGGATGAAGAGCCGATCAGAGTGTAATGTGTGTGTGTGTGTGTGTGTGTGTGTGTGTGTATAATATATGCCTAGCCTTTATATTTGTCTAGTTCTTTTCATTCAACCATTTGTATTGTTTTACACTAAATATATGGCCATACTGTGTATGTAGGCCATAGGCTACGTGTGTGTGTGTGTTTGTGTATATGTATATATATATATATATATATATATATATATATATATATATATATATATATATATATATATATATATATATATATATATATATATATATATATATATATATATATATATATCTAAATCTTATTCACAGTGTGTGAATATGAGTATGAAGACGTCAGGCTAGAAGTTGTCATGAACATTTCTGCTCCTGTGACGGAGATCATAAAATGCAGCGTGTGACAAAACACTAGACAGCTGATGCTCGTCATGTTTAGTTGACGTTGCTTTTAATGACGGCTCGGAGGCAGAGGTGTCTCGTGTTCGTTGGCTGTTGCCTCGACTCCTCTCCTCGGTGCTCTTCCTCGTCTCGGCGGCTCGGCTCTCCCGGGGGCGGGACTTAGATGCGAGGAGGGAAATCGAGGAGAGGAATCATGAAATGGGAAAGGCCCATCTCCACCCTGGTCCACTTCAGACTTAACTGTCATGAAATCTGTAAGAAGAGCCAGGAACAACTTAAAGAGGATACACTGCTTATTAAAAGTGTCTTCAACTCTGGCAGTATTACAGTATTCTGGGACATTTTCCCATGCTCTTTTGGTTTGTCACCACTCCCCAGTGTTGTTATCACTGCAAAATAAGTTAAGCAACTGTTTAATGCCTGAGAGCATTGTGAAAAAATGCACCAGTCCATCCAGTTTATTTTCTCCTCGCAATTTAATTTGACAACTTTATTAAGCAAACTTGCTTGTGGTTATCACTAGACTAATTCCCACTGCATATGCTGTCTGAAGGCAATAGGACATGCAAATCTCTGCATCACAGTCACATTATAAAACCGGTCCCTGACAGTTTTTAACAGAAGTTCACGGCTGCATCTGTTAGTAATGTTTTGCTTGAAATTATCAATGTTATTAAAGACAAAACAATAAATACCCCACATAGGGGCATCCTAAACATAAAACATGGCTAATTCTCCCCTGGTAAATTGTAGATATAAAAGTATATAGATGGACTAAAGCCTGTGGTTAATACACACATCCATGCTGGGTAGGTCTGCACAATGTCCACTTTAATAAAGCATATATACAGAGTATGCTGATTAGTTAAGCAATGAATTGCATATTGTCACTGATGGTATGCATATATTTTATACTGTATCTGCTAATGCTTTTACAAATGTTCATTACAAGGATAATGTGTTGAATTGATTTAAACATGCAACTCATTTCACTAAACAGAAAAGGTCCTTAATGAAAAAATTGAGCAATAGTTTTATTGGAACATGTATTTTTTAGTGTTTTTGTATTTTAGGGAAGAAATTCTGTTCATATAGATGCAATGCAGACAGAAATGGAAACTGATTTGGTTCTCCATCGCCATCCCAAAATTCTACCTTTTGGAATAAAGACACAAAAAGCACAAACTAAAGCTCATGCATGTTTATGCCCTTTTATTGACTCCCTCTTTTAAAGGCTTCCCACGGGTCTCTAAAGCTGGAGTGTAGAAACTGAATGCAGGCATATTTGCAAGTGAAGGTGGGGGATAAAAGCATTGAAACTCATGTCCTCATAAAGAGGGATCAGCAGTGTGAACGGGAGCTGCATACCGATGCAAGAGATGCCAGTGCTCAGAGCCAGAGAGCATGCTTTGCTGGAAAAAAGGGGCCTTAAAGCCACTAAGCTGAGAGCAGGAAGGGGAAGGGAAGCAAACGTGTATAGCAGGAAGCCACACAACGTGTGAAAAGCAGAGAGAAGTAGGTGTGATGTACGATGCCTCTGCCGTTTCCTTCACCTGCCATGACCAAAACATAAAGGGGTTAATGCAGTTTTAAAATAATGGTTAAACCATTACTTGGATGGCAACGTAGCACACTCTTTCCACAGATTTACTTTTTAATTGAAAGAGGAAAAAAATAGTTTTCTTTACAGATGTACTGTATGTGAGGAAAGAAAGCTTAAGATCTGTAAAGTTGAGTGAGTTCAGAGGAGCATTAAGATGAGAAGATAGATGACCTCCTCCAGAGACTACAGTGCATTGTTAATTTCTTTTAAAGAAAAGAGTATTCACCCCCCGCTGTGTTCTGTTGACAGAGAGATGGGATGCGAGGAGCAGTTTATTCTAACCCTGAAGCATTGTTGTTTCAGTTTGGTTTATTTTGGCAGCCGTAAACTGTGCCTCTCAACTGCAGGTGTGCAAGTCAAGTGAGCGCTTTGAGAATGAAGGTTCAGTCATCATACAGTCCCCCCACCCCCCTCCCCAACCTTTTTTTGGAAGCAGGAGCACCATGCTTTTTAAAATGACTTTTCATCATGTGCGAGGGCTCAGTGCTGCCACAGTAGAGTAAAAAAATCTAGCGTCTAAATACATTAGTTTTATACATTGAGACCTTTCTATGTAGAGCACAATTAAAAAACACATGTAAATACACACACACATCTAATTATAGTAAATATAAGCAATACAAGTATACAACAATTGAAATGTGACCTAAAACAGCACTTTTGAGGTAAAAAGTTGCCTGCACAAAACCAGAGGTGTTGGACTCCTCATTGAGTCTAAAAGGCTCAACTCTCGAGTCCGTTTACAGGATCACCATCTACACAAGAAGGAGGCTGGTTCTTTTGTCTTTTTTTCCTCCTCAATTCCCCAAAATTCAATGCAGCAGAACAGTGATTTCTCAGACTGTAATTGTGTCCGCAGTGGCGTTGTGGTCTTCAGGGAACATTTGGTCTGACTAACACCCTGGGTAGTAGACTACCCAGACTATACATAATGATACATTTCATTTACTATGGGCATTGAAATGAAGAATAAAGGGTGGGGATGAGTTTAATTCATAATGGCCCCTGTAGTTAAAGTGTGCCGTGTATGCTGTGTTGTTCAGTTGATTTAATTAATTGCATATTATCTGGCAGTTTGCATATGGGAACTATGTGGGGCTTTAAGCACACACATGGATACAGTTTTTATCATTAGGGGGTTTTGCTGTGTAATCATTGAACAGGCAATTATCGTGAATTAGTCATAAGGTCTTTGATTTGGCTATTCAGACCACAAGGTCAGAGAGAGGTCAGAGTGTTAACACACCAACTCTGGGTGTTCCTCATTTGAGGAGGGTCATTATCCTTACAAAACATGGCACATTACGGTTTGTTGTTGTTGCAGTCAAAGCTTCAAAAGGACCAAAAAACTTCCAAACCCATCAGGGGAGTAAAGGAAGAAACAGGATGGTGGAAGTCAGACCTGCTAACAACAAGTGATGCTGGATGTTTGTGCCACCAGGAACGGTGCTGAACTAGTCCTGGTGTGATATGGGAGCCCTCAACCCTCACGCAATTTTGTGATATCACGCATATCCAGCTGCCGTGCAAGCTAGTCTATGTCCACAACGATCCACTTCCGGGATTGCTCCATTGCCAGTGTTGGGCAAGCTACATCCAAAATGTAACGCATCATAGATTCCTAGTTACTGTCATTTGAGAGTAATTAGTTATATTACAATATTACTCTCTGAATTGTAATGTGTAAAACTTTTGAGTTACTTTATATATATCCAGCTTCAAACAAGTCTAAAAGTTGCATATTTGGACGGAAGTGCAATGTGCAAAGAGTGGTTGCTATGGATAGCAACCACTCTTTGCACATGCCCCCCCGTAATCACAGCCCAGTGGAACAGTACCTGAGAGTATGACCACATAAGGCGGCAATTAAAGATCATTTATGGTATTGTGTAATCTGCAAATTACTTTTCTATATTTAATTAATTGTATAGTTAAAGAAATGTCAAAAGTGGTTGCTAAGTCATTTTTCTGTCAATTGAATAATTCCTTTTTTTGGAATATAAAATAACTTTAATATTTCTCTTGATAAAACTCATAATCACGCAATATTGTGTTTGACATTTAGTTACTGTTGGTATAGTTCTTGTTTAAAATAGATACATTCTTCAAAGTAAAAATCTAAAAAAGAGAATTAATTCCTAAGTAATTTACCAAAAAGCATTGGTTCAGGAGTGGGGGAAACAGTGAGAAGAGCATACGCTGTAGTTTAGCTCTAAGAATGAACTTTGAGCCCAGTGAGAGTGATGCCTTCACCACAGTCAGCCACATCTGCTATCCGTTAGAAAATGCCACAAGAAAAGATGTGCTCTTTTGGATTGTGCTGCTGAAAGAGCGGAATATAAAGCCGGGATGGAACCTACAATAAGCCATTATAATGGCCAGTCTGGGCAGACTCTACCTTTTGTGGGCTCAGAGATGATTACACATTTAGTGTCCTCCAGTACTCCATGAGTGTGAGGACATCCGGTGTGTACCAGGTGACCTTAACTACTGGAGCTGTAGCATCCCCCAGATAATGACCACTCTGAACCCCAGGAGCAGGACTCATCACCCCATAAATACAGGGACCGTATGGACTCATGGTGGAAAAGCTGCCGACAGTCACTTTTTCAAATGGACGCGTACTTGTAGGAGGCTTTTGTGCTGGGAAAAAAGACCTGGTTGGCATTTTCACAGGTTTGTAAAGACTGTGTTTTGTGGAGACTGTAGTTCAGTTAAATGGCCAAATGGCAGATGTCTCTAAAAGTGTTGAAGTGTATTCTCAACCCCAAAGGAGACAATATGATCAGATATTCCGGGCATTGTGTAACAGATATTGTTAATTTTCTGGTTTAAAGACATTACTTACAAAACCGAGTTGTTCTGAAGCCCAGAATGTGGTAGCAAAGGAGCTGTTATGGTAGAGTTCACACAGCGAAATAATGCCCTAAAGGCGTGGTCGTGAAAACAACAGGCAGCGACAGATCTAGCTGCCTTGCTATGCTTATAATGAAATGCTATGTCCGAACACGCTAGTGGTTGACCTGTTGGGAAGCTGAAACTAACATCTACTGGGGTGTATTTGCCCCGTTCAGGTTTGTGTGACATATAAACAACAATCCATGTCGTTACAGGCGTCAATGTTCGCCATCAAACATGTCATCATCAAATGCACAATGTAGCCTAGCTAGCTGCCTGACTAGAGCATAGGGAAATTTCGTTGTGTGGAAACCTTAAAACTGTTAGGCGCCAGTGTAGCTGATGTTTGGAGACAACAGAGCACCACATGGCCCATGGGTCTGGCCTTGGAAAGGAGGCTCAAGATGCTACAATGGACGCTTGAAATAACACATTGATCACTATGAAACCATTCAGGATGTTCAGAGCTTAAAGAGGATACAAAATAAAGATCCTCTTCATTGTAAAGTGTACCACGATCTAAAGGAGTTTTTCCAATTATAAAGTGTTACTTTAATATTATCTGCATCGTGTCCTGCATTTATTGAATGAACTTTAGATGGACAGAGAGAGGAGATGTTTACATGTGTGAACGCCTTCATTGGCACATCCCTTACCCTTAGACATCAAATTATTGGACGTAGCATCTGTCACATTACCTGCTGGTTTGTGGACTACCGTTTTGAAGAAGGGTGGAGCTGGGGAGGATGCAATGGGACTGTGCTAAGCTAAATGCTAAAGACGGAAAGTTGCCGATTTTCAACTCTTCTGAAGCGAGTCATCCAGTGGAGATTTACCGGCTGGTAAGAGCAGACCTCCGTGTACTGCCACCATTCAACAGCATGTACAGCTGGACGGTAAATAGGCAAACATCCTCTCAAGTTCCCAGCAAACACTAGCGCTAGCTAGCTTTGTTAGCAGAACCCTGAATAAAACAATTCTGGGTAACCAAAATGTCCCAAATAACTTTGATGAAATGAAAACACACAGTAAGGTAACACCCAAAAACAGGTTCATGGCTATTTTACTATTTTGAAAGTATTTATTTTAGCAGGGGGAGCAGTCCTAAATGTATTTGTTGATCCAAAGATCAACAAATACATTTATTCACCACACTTATTGGGACATATTTTTTAGTTTTGAACTGTATTTTTAGAGGAACTATAGGGCTCTTCACAGCTACAACAGGTCTACAAAATGGATTTTACAAGACATTCTTCATTGGAAATCCTAAACCCTTTTCCCCAATGATATTATAATACTGTTAGTGAGGGCTAGAATAGGGCTGTATTTCAACCTTCACTGTAGCTGGTTCTGGTTCCAAATTCGCCCCTGATGTGTCTGTTAAAACACAGACGGAGACAACTTCTGTCTGTTGATGTTGACCCACGCTAAAAAGAGGAATAAAAAAAATCATCTGTTGAAAATTGATCTTAAAGCCTTAATTAACAAAATGAGAAAATGAGAGGAAGAGAACAAAAATACTATTATAAAGAGAGGCATTAATACAAATGAAGGGAGTTCTAAGGGTGAACAGGGCAACTGGGTGACCATTCACTATGTTTTCATATTGAAATGATGAAGGAATTTTTTTTACAGACCTTTCATAATTGTACCACCCCCACAGGTACAGTGTTTGCTAAATTTGGTCCAGAGCAAAATTCTTATAACTTTTTGTCAGGTCAGTTTGAAGATGCTATGTGCAAAATATTTTAGGTAGATCAGGCGCCAACCCCAGGAGGAGATGGAGAAGTAAGTTTGGCTCATTTCGCAATTTTGCAGAAATACCTTTATGCAGAAGTGGGCAAGGCCCACGTGTGTCAATTTGTGTGTCAGAGGTCCCTGCAGGGGACAGGACCAATCCTGAATATTGCCCAGCCCCACTATGAGCAGTTTAGGCAGTTTAGACATTTACTAGCGAAAAAATAATATTAATCTTAGCGATTACAAGCACCGCTGGTACTAGGAGCCCCGGCCACCGCCCCGGCCTTGGGCTTGGACTCCTAATAATCCATCGTGGGTCATGACACTCATAATCAATACAATCATAATGACCCCAAGACAAAAAGCACACACTGAGAGGATTCAGGACTGTTTTACGACAAATCTTTAATGCATCTATATAGCAACAAGAAAATGAAAAAACACAATAAGTTTCATTGCTGGGATTTATCACATGAAAAAAGTAATATTGTGCACAGTGCAAGCGTAACTGATGATGCTTGTAATTGGGTCTGACTTTAACCCGTACTTGGCGCTTTACTTTTCTCGGGTTCCAAACACAATCAGTGAAACACAATCAGGATTTTTTAAGATGTTCTTCTCCAACACTGCATTGGGCTGATCCTGAATTATTTACACTTTTGCCAATGGCAACCCAGGAGCAGTAATAAGAAATATGGGTTTTTAAGATATTCTTAGCTCTTCAAAGGCTTTGTCAAATTCATCCCAGATTGATAGGCTCCAGTGTGGGTTATAGTTCTGAAACTATAACTATAACCCACTGAAATGGCACATGGAATGGAAGTTTGCCATTCAAACTCTACTACAGACTAGGGCTGCATCTAACGATTATTTTCATAGCCTATGAATCTGTTGATTATTGTCTATAAAAGGCCATTAAATTGCAAAAAACCTTGAAAAATGGCCCAATCAGCTGAAGGCCAAGGTTTTCCAGGATTGTGCGTTGTTGTGCGATCTTCTTACTTCCAAAGTTGGACATTTAGACAGGAACACTAGTCACTCATTCATTTCAGCCAGGATAAGTAGCAGCAGTAGAGGAAACTAAATGAGGTTCCTAACATTTATTCCAACCTCTAGTTTGTTGCTTAATACAATGAAATAAATTAATTAGACAGTGTGTAATGATGTCCTGAGTCGCCAAAGACCCGATCCTTCAACGGTTAACCTGAGAAGTTAGGATATGTTAGTAGGAAGTCTTAATTGGTGTAGTGAACAAATCAAAGCTTTGTGGACAGGAAATAGTTATTGTAGTAAAAGTTGTTGTCCTTGTTAATTGCATTACAGTTTGGGCAACAATAAGAAATGTTTCCCAGAGCAGAGCGTGAACACATCACAACGTCATGGTACTCTTCTCACTGTGCAGCACACAGAGCTCCCTGCTGTTGCCTGGTAAGGATGTGGCATTATATGAAGGGAACATTACACATATTGTACGAAAAGCAACAAATTTCGACTCATAGTCCCATGGCGGGAGGCGTGCTTGTACGGCATTCATATTTTGGCCTTTGTGAATTATTAATAGCCTTTAAATGTTTTGGTTAAAGAGGTAAATAGTGTTGATGCATTATTGCTATGCATTAACAGAAACCATGGAAACAGCCCTTTAATATGCTGTCATGAAGTCAAAGAGCACTTGGAATAGTTTCCAATAATTGGCTTAATGCTTTATTATAATAAAAGATCTCTCCAAAGAACTGAGATTAGCCACTAGCACATTTCTGCTAGAACCAACACACTGTAGTTTGCTTTTATTATTCGCTGTCGGAATTATTTTGACCTGATTTTCTTACCTTTATGTTATACGGACCCAATCAATGTTTTAGCGTATAAAATATACAGAGTTCTAATAGCGTTTTGAATAATTTGTATGCAAAATTTTGGTTTTCAGTAATTGGAGATATAAGGAGCTCTAAAGACTGGTTAGACTGCTACTTTGCATTCAAACGAATTTTACTTTAAGGTGAATCCAATGGTTGAAAGGTGTAAATATCCAGCGTAGTGAGTATTCAGGTAGCTGATGATATCAACAAGCACAGCGCTGCAGCAAATCCTTCAGAATAGAGAGGAGGATTTTCCCTCCTCGTACATGAAGAAGAAGGTGATGAGTGAAGGAGACTAGAATGGCAGAAGTAGGTACGTTGATTGTTTAATTGCTGCTTACATTTAATGTACCTCCACCTTGAAAAATGGCCAATTAATGGTGTCTTAAAGTGCCCTAGATGACATGAAACCACAAACATTGAGTCACTTCAGTAATTATTTCTTAAACATGAACTAGTCCTGCATCGGTAGACTTTTCTCCACAGCGCTGCAGAGGAGGATCTGACTAGTCCAGACAGTATTCTGGGATGGGAGGAAAGTGTGATCTGGTTTATTGAAAATTCTTTAAACAAATCACATCATCATAGATGGCGCTAAGCGCCAGTTGGAGCCACGGTGACGCTGCAAAACACCCCTTAGGAAGGAACTTGTTTTGGTGGAACATGTGTACGTTCAGAAGAGTCCGATGTGACAGATAGTCTAGCTAGCTGTCTGGATTTACCCTGCAGAGATCTGAGGACCAGGTAACCATAGTCCTCAGATTGGACAGATAGTCTAGCTAGCTGTCTGGATTTACCCTGCAGAGATCTGAGGACCAGGTAACCATAGTCCTCAGAAATCCACCAGAGGTTAGAACGCCAACACAGAGACAGAGGAAGGGGACGGACATTTGGCCAAAACGAGGGACATCTGGCAGAATTTCCTTCGGCACCTAAACAATCCCGGAAGTCAAACATAATTGATATAGACTTAACAAGAACAGACAAACAAAAAGTCTTCAGGGCTAAACTACGTTGCCTACTGGCTCAAGGCAGTATCGGAGGTTTTTCCATACTGGTGTCGGTATGGAAACCACTGTACACATTATATTCCATCGCTGTTAATCACAACACATCCTTTATGCTGTGATGTTGTATTTCTCGCTGTTTTGAATGAATTTCATGTGATCATCACTTTTAAATGAGCTAACAGAGAGTCCCTAATTAATCAGGGACTTTCTGTGCATCAACACATGCCTCCAAGGCGTGTCTTCTCCTCATCCAGTTTTTGAATGTTTAAACAAGGGCTTTGAGTTTAAAAAAAACAATCCCTCCAATGCGTAGTCAGCAGCACACAATCTGTGATGCGGGTATTAATGTTATTTTATTACACTTAAAAAACCCAAATGCAGCGTTTTAATGTTTGTCAAGAGTGAATACAAGAGTTTTCTCTTAGCAGATGAAATACTGGAACCATGTTTGGGAGGGACAGAGACACGGCATGCAGTCCAAACAACACTGGAAACTGCTAATGAATCAATTTTTGGCGTTGCGTTTGTTCCCTAAGCTAGTTTTTTATGACTTGTTTCTTCTTCGTTATATTATCCTTTAATTTACACTTATTTCCCCTGCCTGTACCGAATACCGCCCCCGTAAGAGCTGCAGTCAGCGGCTTTCATCTGCCCTTATTTTATAATTATGTGTACATATCTGCACCGTATAGAAGCTTCCAGCAGTCTTTTATCCTTCCACTATAAGGAATTTGGTTTAACTTTTTATTGAATATAGATTTATAATTATTTATAGAACCATGCTAATAAAATACCCATGACATTCAATTTATATTTAAAGGTAAAGCAAGATTTTTTTCCCCTCAAAGCTAACAGATCCCTTTCTTTTTCCCACTTGTACTGGAATAGCAGCTTGCACTGTAAAAGGAGAAGGCTTCTTCCATGTGGGGTGCTCAAATTCTTCTTCAGGTTACATTATAATCAAATCAAGCATATATTTCTTTCACTATATCCTTAAGGGTGCTGGCAGGAAGAATTTATTTTCATAATCTCCTGGCAAGTGATCACATTACACCTTTCCTACCATCCATCCTCCATCAGAAACTTTAAAGATAAACTGATTTACCTGGAAGTGCCCCATGTTTTTTTGTTTTTTTTTAAATACATTTACAGTAATGCACTCTCCAGTGACTTTCATTTGTTTCATTCAGCTGTCACTGTGGAGGGCATTGTGAGTCACTTGAGTAAAGAATTGCTTCTTAAATTAGAGTTAAGACATTTGCAGACATGTAACTTCTGAAATTGGAGTAAATCTATTCTCATATCTGTACACATAATAGATGCTTGACTCCGAAAACAAAACCTTTGGAAGTGCTGATGACTGAAACTGGTGAAGTTTTCAATAACTTCCTGATCCTGACTCCTTTAAACCTTTTTACACTGGCCTCCCTCATGCCGCTAAAGGAGTTTCCTATTGGTTTGTTTGGGGAACTATCGTACAGTTAAGTGTGTAACCCTGAACATGCAGCGAGGAAAAACTCTTTGTCATAGCAAACGATCCCAGAAATGGTCATGAAAGCTGCACTTTTTACAATTGTTACATTATTCTTAAAAGCAGGGTGCTTAGGTGCTTTTTGCTCTGACTTGCTCCGTCTGAAAGCTGCCCAGTAGCAGCCTTATAGGTCTGATTTTGTTCAGCAGTTACGTAATTGGCCTGCATTCACAAGAGATTACAGTGGGGTGCCTGTTGCTTGCGGTTTTTACTCAAGCTCTATCAAAAATGCATGTTAGCCCTAGATGTGGATATTCAAAGTAATAATAATCATAATTTAATATTGTCATGAGATACTCAAAGAAGGGGTGCGTATCCCTCAAAAACCGTGATGATCAAATTATATACTTTCTTAGTTGTATACTAGACTGAGGAAAGGTGTTTTTTGGATCTAATTATACAGTCTGATCTAAACATTAGGACCCATCACCTCTTAGTTGCTGTGCTGGATGTAGTGTGTTACGTCCAAAAAGAGCTCCAGACCACATCCACAGCTATGGCTGGGCATCGTTCAAAATCTTTTGTTTTGGTGCAAATTTCGATACCTAAGTTTTGATACCTAACAATACTTTTTTAGATACCATATGTTTTAAAATCCATTTTATCAACACAAGTACATTAAACACAAAACGTCTATTTTCCACCCAATTATGAATCCAAACAGTTTAAGAGTAACATTAATAAGACTGGTTGTGCTTCTGGATGGGGGGGCAGTCATACATCTGGATTGGAATCGATCCCAACAGGGCCAAAATTAACAAAAAATAAGAAACCTTTTTGCCACAACATGAACACATTATAAATAATAAACAAACAAATGACAGTGTGTACAGGCTAATAATGAACTCTAATCTAAAATGTAAAGGAATGTAAACAGAGTTTTTAGTACTAACTGCACAATGACACAAACATTTAACAATAAACGTGGTGACTGCTCTGATGTCAGACTAACTCTAGGCGCAAAGGAATGGAAGTGAGTTGCCTTGTTGCTGAAATAAAGTCTTGCCTAACACCCTCAGCCTGTCAGTCAGTCATCAGGGCATAGAACCACTGTCTCAGAGGAAGTGTAACGTCAACAGCACTGAGACCGCTTTCGCCTGCCACTAATATCATATCGCTGTCTGCGTGTGAAGTTTTGAATAACTGTAACCACACTTGAAACAACTTCACCAAGACTGCCTAGCCGACGTACTTTGCTCGAGTTTGCTCGGTCCGCACCTCTGCGAGTGGCCGAGCTCCGCTATCTGGTAATATGCAGAGAGGGCAGAGAGACAGATAAGCTTACAATTACACACTCTCAGGCACCGAAATTAAGTACCGAAAGACAAATCATTTTTCAATACTCATATGATTTGAGTATTTTGTTTGGTATCGTATATTTTCTCCATTTTAGCCTATTGTTTACACTAAGCCAGCGTTCTTCAGACCTTTTTTTTAGAGTTTTATTTAAAAAAAGACTTTCCAACAATTTCCCACAACGGATCGATCTGAAAATACCGCCTCGTGTTTTTAATTTCAGAGGCCAGCTTTCTGTCTCCTCTAACCCACTCATACCAATACAGCTGATCACATAATACAGGAGTTGTCACAAAGCTGTAAGCTACTTATGTGTCTTTTGTCAGAGGACATGGCAATCAATAAAATAATGTTTTAAATGGAAATAGTGTTTAGCTGGGCCCCGATTCATGAAGGAGACTTGCAAACACTGCTCACACGCAGCAGTGTTGGCAGCGGCACATCTCAGAAATGATTGCCACATGTAAATTGCAGATGGACTTGCGAGTCCTGCAGAGTTCTCTTACGTTCAAGCATGGCTGGCAGGAATTGCTTTACTTTTGGGATTGGTGAATTATATCAAAATAGTGCGTGATAAAATGACGTCATGTTACAAATCGGTTGAAAATTACGCAAAACAGGCCCCTAATTTATAGCTGAATAGTAATAACGGAAAATATACCAACAAGAATAACTAAATGTTGAGTGTAGCTCTATTGGAACACAGAAGAGAATTTTAACCAGCTGGGACTCAGCGGAGCCTGTGTTATCGGCTAATACTAGCTTATCACGTACTAGGGCTGCACAATCACGTTAGCCCTATCACGTACACAACGCCATACGTACAAATGTTGGCCAAGACTCATCCCAACTCTGTAGTGACCAAACTCAAACATGTGTTAATGTGGTTGTGTGAGACACAGTCCAAGATCTAAACCATATGCAATGCTGAGGGTCAAAGAAAAGCTCCAAGCAGTAGCCACGTTTATGTGCTCATTACTGCCTCGGCTCGGATTTCAAGAGGGTGCTTACACTTATCAAAGAGTGAATTATCAAGCATGACATAAACAGGCATAATTAGACCATCAATCAAGTAAATTAGTTATGGATTATCTCTCTGTAATTGACCCTTTTGTATTTCGGGTTCAAAGTGAAACTTAGCCCCCTATTTTGTAAGTGGGCTGGGTGGCTGTGATTTATGTTTTCCTTCCTGTCTCTTATTAATATAGTAGTACATTCCAGCGAATGCCATCTCTCTGGGCTATGCAGCTGGTATTATTTCCCCACAGTATTGGTGATGAGGAATTCCCTTGAAATGGGACTGAAGGCTGGCAGAATTGCTCAGTAATGAGAAGGGGTGTAAACTGGCTTTTTAATAAATAAATATATTTATTTATTTAATCAGGAAATGGAGCAGGAGTCCCTTTTAAGTGATGAATCATAGACTGATACTTAAAGTCAAAGCCCGGCTATGAACAGTGTTGTGAATACCCAAATGGCATTTATTTGGGATCCTAGAATGCTTTCTGCCGGGTTTCTTTGAGATGTCTAAATGAACTTGACGTACTGTATCAGAGGAGATGCCAATGTGTGGAGGTGATTTGCATTGAGGCACTGCTGGGCCTTCTGCTATACCTGAGTGAGCTCTCAGACACTCTTTGGTAAAGCAAGCCAGTGATTGTGATGTCTCGAGCTGTTTACTGCCGAGCTGAGCAGGAGGACGTGGGACAGCCCTGTGTCTCATCCTCCGTATAGCCCCTCGAGTCTGGCACTTGACCAGAAAGTTGAGTGAGCACTTTGAGATTTGGGCACTATTTATTCAGGTTTTTTCCTCAGGTGTAGTGCTTGATGGGTTTACTGGATATGCCTGGTTCATGCTGCTTTGTGACACATGCAAGCCCTTCATATGCAGTAGACTAAAATAATTCATGAGGCATATGTGACATGATCCGTAGGCTTCTAGAGGAATGTTTTAAAGTGCTCATTTTATGAAAACAAATCTCTTCTTCTGGGATTTGGGGTTTTATTTTGTGTCTCTGGTGCTTCCACACACATACAAACTTTGAAAAAAACATCCGTGGTGTTCTGAGTGAGATCCGGTTTCTGAATGTCCTCTGTCTTCAGTCTCCGGGTGAGCTGTTCAACATCTGCACCAGTAAAGACGAGGTGGCTAACTGTAGCATGCTAGCATGTTCTCAATGGCAAAAAGCTGTGTGCATCGAACAAATTAACAACTGGATGTGCCAGAACTTTCTGAAATTAAATGAAGGAAAAAATTGAGGTGGAGGCTTTTGGAGCAAAAAAGGAACGATTAAAAGTCTGCGCTCAGCTTCACACAACGATGTTAAAACCAACAGACAAAGCCAGAAATCTTGGTGTAGTCATGGACTCAGACCTGGATTTTAACAGCCACATTAACACAATTACAAAGTCAGCCTATTATCACCTTAAGAATATATCAAGGGTTAAAGGACTTATGTGTCAACAGGATTTGGAAAAACTTGTCCATGCTTTTTTTTTTTTAAACACTCATATATTTATAACTTAATGCCAATTTGTCAGGGAGCATAAGATCCAACTTTGGGCAACAGTGGGGAGGCCAGGGAGGTACGGAGGTGAGCCAACAACCATAGCAGCTGAGTGTGACAGCATGAGACACCTGCCAGTCAAGCAAACCGGAGCCCAAACACAGCCATTTGTAAACAGTAATTTCTTTTGAGCATAAAAAGAGACACATTAGAAGAAGTTCCATTAGCTATTCAGAGCTTTACTTCTGCAAACACAAAAAGTTGACTTTGTATTTCTAGAGATAAGTTGGACGTTTTCCCAATTACTTCAAACCAGTTTCATCCAGAGCCAGCATCTAGCAGCCATCAGGGAGCTGCATCTTAAAGCGCTTCGACTCTCATTTCAACATTCAGCCGTGGTGGTTGGCGCTCCAGGCTCAGCATGGCATCTGTGGACCTTGGCATTTCTTCTTGTCCTTTCACTATTTCTGAAATAGTTTGGAGATAAAACTTGTTGCTTGTCTTTTGACTGAATGTCCTTCTGAATTTGTTGCTTTTACATCATTTTCACCAAGCACACCCTGCCGTCGTGGTTTTTGCATGTACCTGGATTTAGACTTTTAGATCAAGTGCAGTTGTACAGATAATTTTTTAGAAATGTTGCACCCCAAATATTTTGTCTCTATCAGTATTCGGCCTGTTAATTGTGTCACAAAAATCAACAAGTCACATCTACACACAACGGCAAACAGTACAGCGGCAGGAGCCAATGAAAAAGTAGTGCATGGCTGCTCTCACAATGGCTTCTGCCGTTTGTAAACCATAGGCTTCTCCGTGGGTGGAAATGCCTGTCCTAATTATTGTCATTTGTTCGGTTCGCCAATTTCTCATGAATGCATGCAGAAACTAAACTTTTTATATCAAACCAGAGCTTTACTACGGAACCCCGGAGGTGACATGGAGGAAGAAAAAAAGCAACAACAACAATGTTCATAATAAGACTTCACGTTGGCATGTATTAATGAATTTGAAAGTCGAGATCTCGAGTTTAGTGTTTGTCCCCTGTACATGGATTTTGTACATGTATGTCACCTCCGGGTCTCCGTACTCTTCATCCCTGTTTGCCTGTCATGATGCATCTGTTTTAGGAATATCATCCCACACATGAATCACAATTTAAGCCTTAAAAAAAACACAGTGAACATATTCCACATGTGTTATGACTGACTTGGAATTAGATTATCTTCATAAAAAAACAGATAATATGTTGATATGATTAATAGATCACAACGTAGCATGTCTGGTAGTTCAAGAAATACATAGTTTAAATGAAGTAACCACATGGTAAAGCCTGAACAACGCAACATAGATGACCTTCCTGTTACATAATGTTAGCCAAACTAGCTAACCATAAGCCCTTCCTGCTTTTTGTTTCATATAGTTTTTACTGTTCTGCAGTTTGCAGGTGTGTTAAAAAACTGACAAATGAAAACAAGCGAGTAATTTCTAATTTTATAAAGAACTAAGTGCCAAATGAACACAGCGTGTAAGGATCAGAACGTAAAGGCTCATTGCTGGAACGCCGTTCAGCGACTGGTTTTTCCACATATATAGAATAGAAACGATATGTAAAAATATACAATTGTATCTCCTTTTGACGATGTGTATCACACATGGCCCAGCCCTTTTAAAAGCTCTAATTTAACGTGTGACCTGTTTTCCATTTGTACCATTGCATTCATTGTACCATGATGCTGGTGAGCACCCGTGTCTTCAGTATTGGATAACTGCTGTCCTGTGTTCCAGTTGTCTGACTAGAGATGGTGTGTGTGTGCATGTGCGCGTGTGTGTGTGTAAAAGCCTGCGGGGAAGGCCCATGCTGCGGATATCTGTCACTCACAAGTTCCAAAGAGCTTATCACAGAGGGAACATTTTCTGCTTCACCGGTTTTTTGAATTGAGATTTTTTTCTTCTGTATGTCTGTACAGATTCTTCCAGGATGAAATTGGCAGTGTTAATATGCCACCTTATAGTATGTGGAGATATTACATACCAGATTTGCTGTCATTTGATGTAGAAACACCAAACTATTTTAAAAATAATCACACATTTGGTAAAAGCATGAATAAACAGACGTCAGGTGACCTGAGCAAAGCACACGTGTTTCTAATTCTACACCATGATGAATATGGAACTTATGAAAGGATGCAGTATTATGTGGGCTAAATTAATTTCCATTTTTCATTGTCCTAGCTGTGAGTGAAATTCTTTTGATGTGGAGTGTTCTCACAGTGGGCATTAATGTCAAAGCCCTGTTGTAGCAGATGGTAAGGAGACGCCTCCAGTCTAAGCCCTTAAAGGCATCTGGTAATTGTTTTAGAAGACCAACACGAGTTGCGGCTGTGTGCAGGAGTGCTGGATGCGTTTGCTGAGTTTGATTTCATTATCATATCAGATGGGGCCGTGGTGGTCTTAAGGTTAGAGAAGCAAGCTTGTGACCGGGAGGTCGTCAGTTCAATCTCTAGACTGACAGTATCATATCTGGGTGGGGTCGGTTAAAGAGCAACTTGTCCCTCCCTCATGGCCACCACTGAGGTGCCCTTGAGCAAGACCCTTAACCTGAAATGTCATCACGATGCAGTGGACCTCCCCTGAATAAATAAAGGATAAAAACCCAGACCAGCCGTATTTTCTGATCAACATCAAGCACATGCAGCCGCCACAATCCCATGTATGTAGTACGGCTGTGGTCTCTTGATTTAAGGGCTAACCTCATAAAAGGTGTGAATCATTTCTGGCAGAGCTGCAACTAAGGATTAGTGGTTTATTTTGTGATTACATCTATTATTTGTTTGGTCTGTAAAATGACTGATAATGGTGAAAAATGTGGATCAGTGTTTTTCCAAAGCCCAAGACGACGTCCTTGAATGTCCTCAAAGATATTCAGTTTACTATCACAGAGGAGAGAAGGAACTACAAAATATTCATATTTAAGGAGCAGGACTCAAAGAAGTTTAACCCTGAATGCAAATATTTCTGGCCTGTGTGCAATAACAGAGTGTAAATTGTAATTGTAATTTCCCCTTGTCGGACCGATAAAGGATACATTATTATTATTGTTATTAGTAATATTATTATTATTATTATATTGTTGTAAATAGTTGAAAGAGGCTGATAATTACTTGCAAGGTAAAAAACCAGTAACCAAAAAAACAGTTGCCATGGTAAAGTCAATGTAATGCTCCCTGTTCTGTGTGGTCTCATTTTATACATTACACCTGTCTTTCCACCCCCCCCGGCTGTGGCTCAGTGGTAGAGAGGGTGTCGGCCAATCGGAAGGCTCGGAGGACTCCCCATCGCTGCTCAAATCTATAGTCTGCCAGACATTTGGCCTCTGTATGCACTGGCAAGCCCCATACTAATTCCTCAAGTAAGATATTCAGCCATTGCCCTTTTTAACAGCCCAAAGTTTCTTCACATTACTTCACGTTAATAACCAATCGGCCCCAGAGTCCGGTGTTGTGTTGTTGCCTGGAATTTATTTGTCCTCCCATAAATTATTCAGTATTTTGCATCGACTAAATGCCATACCTTTTAAGGTTGTGTACCTAGACCTTGGCACACCTTGCATGTTAATATGGCCAGACTCACAAGGTGAAAGACACAATGACCAAGGCTTCAGTAGAGATATCCTGAGAGGCAAAAGTTTTGTCAGGCTTCCTACTTGTTTGTCCACTTTCTGTAGTGCCAGCAGATCTGTACCAGGGATGTCCCGATCAGCTTTTGTGACCCGCCAATCCGATCCTATTCTTTTAAATATTGAATATCTCACGAATTTCTAAAGTTTCTAAATTTAACAAAAACATAACTAGAAGCCGTGCACATTACCATACACATGCCTGCCTCCTCCATTCTGCAATACCCTGCCCTCTCTTTTTTTTAAACCTTTTTTCCCACCCTGAAGTTACCACTTTATTCATAGACATAGGCACACACTATCCACACTAATGCTTAATATGTTTCAGCACCCTGACCGTGAGCACCCAATGTGAATCCCAGGCTGCTCTACCCAACCTTGTCCAGTCACGTCTAGTTCTGATATCGTCCCGTCTCCCTTCCCTCTGTCTTTCACCTCGTCACGTTGTCATGTGTTATGTGTTACGCTCTGTACGTGGTGTTTAATCCCCCGCCCTTATATGGATCCAGGGTCTCACTAAACAGGGTGACTGGTTATGGTAGCACAACACTAAATGAAATTGAATATAAATCTAATTCTGAATGTAAAATATTTAGTACATACAAATATAGTGAAAAATATGTAAAAAATAAAGTTTTCCTCCCAAGAGTGGGGGTGGTGGTGGGCCAAAAAAAGGATTGTCTGCCATTTCCAAAGCCTAATGCAATACTTGAAGTTGCTCAGATAATTAAGATGCATATGTTTTTTTTGTTAACAGAAATGAATTAGTAGACAAAGTAACTGAAATATGTCTTAAGCTTGAAGCAGTTAACGTACTACAGCAAATGAGTCTCAACTCTTTAGGATCGCAGCAAACCCTGGAGCTCCCCGCTGGACAACGGAAACTAAACTTAGTGACGCCTCTTGTACTTTATAGTCATTCTTTGTCTTTCATCTTGTGTTTAGCGATGTCGGCTCCAGGAAATGTAAAGTGTCTTGAGATAACTCATGTTATGAATTTAAACTATAAATAAAATGGAATTGAATTGAAATAACGGCCTGAAAGCGCGGCTTCCTGGAGGAAGTGTTGAGACTGGAGGCTTCTGCTTCTTTAAAAAGAGAAAGGGTGACTAAGAAAGACAGACTTCTTAACTTGTTGCCAAGGACAATCTCTGGACAGTCACTGGTGGGTGGCCGCGACCATCTTGGTTTGTGGCAGCGTGGCGGTGCGTCTGTGGCGCAGGGCGTGTGTGTGACGAACGGCAGTGGTTACTACAAGTCGATGTACGTGATCGGTGTAAGATAGTTGGGGTGAATGCCGATTAAAAAATCGTCTCTAATCTGATACCGTGATCGGGACATCCCTAATCTGTGGATCGATTGTTCCATCCTGCATGTCATGCTCTAAGCATGATGCTATCTGAGCCGATCAGTAACAGCTTGGCGGGCAGAGCGTCAGATTATTGCACCGTGGAAAGGCTCCTTTGTTGTCACGCCAACATGGTGTGTGGTGTCATGGCCTGTCACTATCAGGAGGTCAGTGCAGATCCTCAGTCCATCTGTCTATACACATCTACTGTCAGGACACTTGCCATCCTCTGACAGTCAATGCAATTACAGGCGTGTAGCAGAGGAATGGCAGCCTGCAGCTGAGATAAAACGAGCCACGGTCAACCATATTGCTGACTTTCGATCTGCTCAGGAAATGAAGTTGAACCTGTGCGTGGCGGTTGTCATGTTGTTGTGGGCACGTCAAGATAACCATCTAAGCTCACCTTTTCTCAAAGGTGCAATGCTACTATAGTAAGTCAAGAAACCCAGGAGAGAAGGTGTTGTGCTGGAGGAGGATGACTAAGATTACAATGTTGCAGCTTCAACATGTAGTGGGAATTTTCATGGTAAAAAAGATCCATAGTACTAGAGTTTCTATTTATTTTTATTTTTTCTTAAGAGAGAAGTGCCATGGCTGCCGTGTAAAATTGATAAAAGTAATTAAGTAAACGTTTTTGTCCGTATTTAGAAGCGGCAGATGGGACACAGAGGCAGATTTAAATATGACAGCAACATACAATACAATGAAAGCCAGCAGAATACTATTCCAGTTAAGTGAAATTGTCATTACACTATTACACTGTTGCCACTGGATAAAAATAGAGAGACCATGAAGATCCCGTCCACCTCAATTTAGATCCTCAAGATTTGACCGGTCCGCTTAGACTAAGAAATCAAATTGAATCTTTCTCCAAACAGCAGCTGCAAGAACCCTATTGAGAATAAGCTGGACTGTGCAGCTAAAATATTCCTCTTTTACCATCTCCACTCCCACCGGCCACTAACAGGAAATATTCTAGGTCACGGTAATATGCCGTTTACTGACGTCATGTTAGATAACGGGAAATGAAGACCTTGAAACTTTCAAAAAATTGAAATGACTATCTCTTGCTGCCACCTGGGTCGGCCAGAGTTCCCAGTTTCCAACTGCAGGTCTTGAGTGATGTAAAGACCTACTCATCAGCAGGTAATAAGTGCTTCGAAGGATTTTTTGCACCCACGCCTTAGCTGTGAATGTAAAGTGACAATTGAATAATTGCACTCCTGTGTACTGCAGTGCTGTAGGAAAGTGAGGTGATAAGCAAATCACGTCCACCGAATTTTGGTGTCTTTGGTGTCACAATTTTAGAATAGAAACCATTCAGCACACTGGGAAACACATGATAACTAAAGATGATAAGGCTTCACATTGATCATCGGTGGTCAAACGTAATGTAAGTAGAAGTCTGTGAACGTCTTGCTTTGATTTCATCTGTTGATACAATACTGTGTTGGAAGACTGCCCAAATAAGTCTTCATCCTAAACCTACCAGTCCATAAATAAGAAAAAAAAGTCTGCTCCAGTCTCAAACAATGTGTACTTAAACATAAGTCTTCATTACTGTATAGCAACAGTCTTCATTTTAGAAGTCTTGAAACGTAGAAAAAACAGATGTACTATCTTACAGAGGTATTACTTTTATCATAAAGTCAGCTGATTAGATTAGATTTTTTTGTTTCTCATGTGCATCCGATAGGAACCTGGGGCCCTGCAATCTGACATAGGTTGTCCAAATTCCTGGACCTGATTAGATTCTTAAACTTGAGTCTATTAAAAAACTGCAAAACTTTTAAATTGAAACTCTTTCATAGCTTCGATAGTTTTGATAAAAATCATCCTTTTAATAAGATGTAGTAATTGTGGCAACAACGACAAAATGAATTTGTGATGCACCGTAAAGCAAGAAATAACGTAAAATATGATTCAGACTATTTAGAGAAAGTGTCCAACTTTAGATCTCAGATCCAGACTCTGAAGAACTCTCATTTTTAACAAATGCTATCTTTCCAATCATAACGAACAATGGCAAATGTTCCAGGATGAACTATTTTCCTGTAAATGGCTCTAACAGCCATTTGATTAAAAATATACATATTTTTTCTGGAACGCCAATGTGAGGAAGGATTGTTTCGGACGTAGTCCTTACATTCTGAACAAATATTCAAACTTCACAACCAACTTTCGTCTCTTCATGACAAATGAAGGCCGGCCGCTGCTCACAGCTGTAATTTGGCTTTGATTCATGGTCTGAAGTTTATCTTTTTACACAGTACAGTACACGCTGTTTTGTCTTCGTCAGTGGCCATCACTGTTGAGCCTAACTAGGTCTTCTTGCATCCCAGCGGATTTTTCCGTGAAAGATCTACCTGACCATGAGTGCACAGTATATGTAAAAGAGTTCATCTGTTCATGATGATTCACTGTTGGGTGTTACATCTGTCTGCCCCGATAGATTTAAAGAAGAAATGTGTTGATGAGTAAATGTTATAGATTGTTACTTATAGTGCTCCCATTATGAAAAAAAACACTTTTTCTTGGATTTGGATTCTGGTGCTTCCACACACATGCAAACATGAAAGAAAAACCATCCGTGGTGTTCTGAGTGAGATCCGGTTTCTGAGTGTCCTCTGTCTTCAGTCTCCGGGTGAGCTGTTCAACATCTGCACGGCTTTCTACGTCAGTAGAGACGCGGTGGCTAACCGTAGCATGCTAGCTCCTTCTCAATGGTTAAACACTGCTCCCTACTGCCACTAGTTGACCATAATCTCCAAAAGAACTACTTCCTGTCCCTGTTCTACTTCCTGTCCCTGTTCTGCAGGTATTCCACAAGTGGCCCTGGTCTACAAGAAGTCTCCCAGCTGATCCTGCCTTAGACTGACCAGAGCTGGACAAATAATTATCTAGCTGATGGATCTTACTGAGCTACTGAGCATGTGCAGCTCCCAACAAAGATAGGATAGAAGTGAGATGTCTCACTCTGAAGATAAACAAGTGTGATGTCTCACTCTGAAGATAAACAAGTGTGATGTCTCACTCTGGAGATAAACAAGTGTGATGTCTCACTCTGGAGCTAAAACAAGTGAGATGTCTCACTCTGGAGCTAAAACAGAGACCTAAACACACAGAGTGAAAACAGGTTCCACAGAAATGTGCAGTACAACAACAATATGGTGTTTTTTGAAAATGAAACCATGTAAACCTATTCTGACACAACCTCAAAATACAATTATGAACCTGAACATGAGCAGAATATGGGGTCTTTAAAAGCATCCAGTACTGCAGCTAGCTGTGTGAAGATACTGGTGGAAAAGGAAATGTCTAACTTTGAGAGCAGTTCTATTGAAGTAGTGAGAGAGTATCCAGCTGACCATTTTCAGTCTAAATGCGCTGACATCAGCCATCTCACTTCTTTAATCTGCCTATTAGCTTAGGTACAGTACAGTAGTGCTGATGTGGTGGCTGCTGGCAGGCCACTTTTTCATCATCCAAATGTATTCAGGCAGGGATTATTGGCCACACTTGCTCACCTCTGGTCGCTCTATACCTTAGATTCCAAGCACAAGCACACCTGGGAGCTGCCCAGAACTACTGCAGACTTACACTACTGATCTTTGAGCTGCTTCTCTGGCAGCTGTAGGCTACGTGCCTTGCTTAAGGGCAGCTTTAAGGTAATCATAAGCCAATTTCACAATATGATGCGTGACTTGAACCAGTGACCTTCTGCTCAGAAGTCTGCTTTAGTTTACTGCCTCTGTAGTTTTAACCTAAAGTCTTGTATTTACTGGATTTAAACCTATTGTTTCTCATTGTGAAAATTGCAAAAGTACAATACGCAGCATAGTAAATAATATCAAAATAATGTAAAGTTGTATGTGATTATGTTTCATTGCAAAATGTTTACTTTGAAGAATTAGCAGTGCCAACCCTTCCTCCACAATGCTGCGAAAGGAGGATCTGGCTAGTCCATACAGAATGGTGGATGGGAGGAAAAACCTGCTCCGATTTTTCGGCATTTCTTTAAATTAATCACAATCGTCATGGGCGGGGCTAAGCTCCGGACGGAGCCACGTTCCCTCTGCTAAAGTCTCTGAAAGGAAGTTGTTTTGGTGGAACATGTGTACGTTCAGAAATAGTTTTAGTTTCCAACTGGATTTGGATTTACTGGTGTCTGGATTTACCCTGCAGAGATCTGAGGACCAGGTAACCATAGTCCTCAGACTGGACAGATAGTCTAGCTAGCTGTCTGGATTTACCCTGCAGAGATCTGAGGACCAGGTAACCATAGTCCTCTGATTGAACAGATAGTCTAGCTAGCTGTCTGGATTTACCCTGCAGAGATCTGAGGACCAGGTAACCATAGTCCTCTGATTGGACAGATAGTCTAGCTAGCTGTCTGGATTCACCCTGCAGAGATCTGAGGACCAGGTAACCGTAGTTCCTTAGAAATCCACCAGAGGTTAGAACGCCAACACAAAGAAAGTGGAAGGTGACGGACATCGGTCTGAAAATAAGAAAATCTAGCATAATTTCTGGTGGCACCGGAGAAATCCTAGAAGTGGAACGTCATGGACATATACTAGTTGTAGTTGACTCGTACAGGATGTTCGGAAGCATTTTAGCTTCCCTTTTAGACCCTTAAAAAATGGTTGTTGTGATCTCCGGTGCACAAAGTAGCATGTGTTAATGATGAACAGAAATGATAAATATAGAATATATTGCCCGGCTGGCGAATTAGGGCCATTGTAAGAAGAAAATAAAATTACAGAGCCGAGCACTGGGGCTAATATTATACTGAAATCTGCTGCACTTGTTAGTTTTGTTGTCTAATGTCATCACCAGTGCAACTGACTGACTTAGTCAAGTCCTTCCATTTAGGTCAGCACCCAGATAATAGGCAAATAATTAAGGCCTATAATTCCATTTATGCATAGTTGTGCTTGGTTTCGTCTTATTGTGAGATATGGATCTTTTAGATCGTTGCTGCCCCCCAGTACAGTGGAGGTGATTGAAGCTTAAAAAAACTCATCAGTTATGTGTCAAAACTAATACCTCAGTTACTCCAGATTATCCACAAACCTCGCCAAACCTGGTTTTCCCTAGAATTTCTTTAAACACCAATAGTGTGGTTTTGGATTTTGGATTATTCAGAACTTTGTTTGTGGAAAGTCACTTGTTTTAATGTTTTGAAGGGAGCAGACACAGAATGAGTTTCCACTCCGCTGTATTGGTGTAGCAGCAGAAGTTTCAGTTTCACAGACGGGCATCTCCTGACCTCTGCACATGAAGCCCAAACCATCTGGGGTCATTATCCATGTATCTGTTTGCTGACATCTGCATTCCCTGCCAACTAGTGTAATGTGCTAAACAAGATAACCAACAGAATTTGCACACAAAAAAAATCCCCATGTGGCACGACAACTCTGCAAAGAAGCGCATTTACGCATATAAAAGGAACGTGTCAGAAGACGCAAGAGGAGGGATTATCAATTCAATCGGATCTCCCACGCTCAGTCATTACAGCAGTATGGTGTTTATGCATTCTCCTGCACATTGCTTTGTTGGAATCACTTAAACTCAGGAAGATAATCATGCTTTGCCAGTTTGAGCATGGAGACTCTTATTATAAAAGATGATTATCCCCAAAAATTTGACATTTTCAGCAATTAGGAACATTGCAGCTGGTGTAGCGAACCTGGCAATTGGTTGAACGCGGGGGTACATTAAGATTTAAGAACAATTCAGAGAACTTGAGAAAGTACTAACTACTCTTTGCAGTTATTCAACAAATTCAGCACTCATCTAAACATATTTATCCTTCCAAGGTTAAGAGCCTGATGGATTCAAAGTCAGACAAATGGCTGCTTTTATTTGGCTCAGCTCGGAGTTTGTCTCTATTAAGCCATATTGGCTGTGAGCTCTGGGGTTTGCACAGAAAAGTGCTGAATGTTGCTTGTGCAAAGTGCCTTCCATCCTAGAGCGAAGGACAGTTTTTGAACAAACTAGACAGGTAATTAAGTAGTATTTCTACCAAGAATAAAATAAAAACGGGACTCCAGACATACAGCGGCTGACTAGACTTACATTTTAATTAGACTTGTAGCATCAGGCCCAGTCTTTTTCTTTCAATATCCTCATGCAGTATAGTCTTTTCCTATAACAAAAAGTAAAACAAGTTCTTGACATACATTTTTTCAGACTTTTATTTTTTTTTAACTATATTGTAAATCATTCCGGGGTAAAATTGTTTACACTTCTTGTGTTTTCATGCGAGAGACAGCGACACTCCTAGAAGTCTGAGTCCTCATTTGGGAATCTGGAAGTAATGAGGATCTTTACCTTTGGTCATCAAGACAGAAATGTTTTTTTTCTTTCTTCCTTGTCTTTTTGATATTGCTTTTACCGCTGGCTTACACTATGGGAAAACACACAAAGGATGTGGCAGAAATTGGGGTTGCAATGTAAATGACCTTAAGATGAATCGCTCGGTTCCAAAACAATACAATCTGCCATTGCATTCTATAAAAGAGAATTCCAAATTTCACAATGAAATGTATTTTTAGTACTCTTAGATTTTGTTATTCCAAACTTCTACAGCTGGAAAGGAATTTGGGAAGGAAATGTTCAAATCTAGCTGATGGTGTGAATAGACTGTAAACCAATGTTTGCCTGAGGGTGTTTGCAAAATGAAAAACGACATATGATCTTACAAAGCAGCTAATTTGGATGCTATGGACAACATCTGAAAGTTACCAATCATAACATTAATTTTCTAAACTGGAATATCCTCATTTTTCTGCAATATTACCATTGTAGAGTACGACACAGTTAGAATACAGAGGGGAAGTAAATACAAATATTTATTCTACTACACAGTTACATTTTCACCACATCTGCCTCCGTTGGAAATAATAATCTCGCTCTGCACAACACAAAATATGGAATGTGTAGTTTTTATCCGATAGAGTTAGGGGTGTTAGGGATGGTGCTGGAACTATTTGACATACCATAGTCCTAGTAGGATATAAGGTAGGATATAATTATAATAATAATAATAATAATAGTAACACTCTTTTTTTTAAAGCACTTTTCATACAGAGTGTAGCTGAAAGGTCTTTATATTTTCTTACATTGTTTTAATGGAATCCTCCCCCCGATGAGTGCAGTGCCACTGGATATAAAGAGCATTTCATTAGGCTACACACCAAATCAGACGCCCTCATCAAATATTAAAAAGGAGTTATTCATCGAGCACCCGCGCACTTCTAAATCCTGTTACAGACTCTAAACTGTTGGCAACATCAAAGCACACACACAGACACACACACACACACACACACACACACACACACACACACACACACACACACACACACAAGTGTGTCTGGCTATCTTT